>NC_092414.1:36332670-36537670 GCF_040894005.1 Engystomops pustulosus
AGACACCAAGGCCACCCCCAGGTTCAGCATAGTGCAGGTTGAGTGTAGAAATCATAATAGTGTTTAGAATGTAAAGTAGAAAGTCTTTGACCAGTTCAGTTAGCAGAATTGCAAGCTATATGGTCCTGTTACTTTGGCCACCTTTTTGGTAAATTGATTAAAGGTTATTTCTACTAAAATGGTAGAATATTCATCTATTTTGGTGATGGTTAGGACGGCTGTAGGGGTTTATGGAGGAGGCCGTACTTTTTGTTTTTTAATAGGTGAACTTTAATCAATTTCCAATTCATTGTAATGAGTTTCCTTGAAATATCTACAGGGCTTTACTCAATCACCTCGTATATGGTTTGCATTGTACTATGGAGGGAATTTATCATACGCTAGCACCATGCTCTGTTGTATGATGAAAACCCCAAACCTCCTCCTCCCAAAAACATCAGGAAGGATCCTCTTAATTTACCCAGAGGCTAGTGGCGCTGGCATACATCTCTATGCAGGGCCTTTGCCGATGTAGAATTGCGCTAAAACCTGCATCAGTTCATAACGCTGTTCCAGCCCTAGTGTGCGCTGTCAGACTACTTGGCTACTCCCAGAGCTGGCTGTCAGACTCCAGGGCCACCACCATAGTAGGCTGTTAGACTCCCAGGCCACCCCTACAGTCAGCTATTGGTACCACTGGTCACTCTGAGAGCAGGCTATCTCTGTCAGCTTCGTAGAACTAGATGGAGCAGCCATTGCATGCGGGACTGGCTACTCTCCTCTTCACGGTTACGACGTGCTCCGTTTTCGTGTTCCATATTGAGTCCCCTCACTGAGATGTTTAACGATCAAGAAGTCACCCCCAGTCCTTTGGATAGGTGCTAACTTGTATGTCACTGGAGAACCCCTTTACTTGGTTTTCCGTTAACCTTACAAAGTGTAACCAAATGACTTTGTATCTGGTTCTGTATTGTACTATGGGAGGATTTTATCATACTCTGGCACATTGTGCGCTATTGTATGATGAAAACGCTGGCATCGGATATATCAGCATGCCAGATATATCAGAAGGGTCCAGCCTCTTTATTTAACATTTGGCGGCATTGGCGTACATCTTTATGAAATACCCTACCTGACTTAAAGTTGTGCTAAAACCTGCGCCTGTGCGGACCCCTGGAACACCATCGGGGCCGGATGGAAGACTTCTGCGTCACCCCCAGATCGGCCTGTAAGGCTCTGAGGCCTACCACAGTGCGAGCTGTTAGACCATTGGGCTACCCCAAAAGCAGGCTGGAAGACACCTGTGTCAGCCCCTGAGCAAGCTGTAAGACTGCTGTTTCATATCCCATTTCCAGTGGTAAGTCTCCTGGTTTCACCAACAGTTCGAGCTGTAAGTCACCCAGGTCCACCCCAGTATGAGCTGTAAGACTCCTGGGTCACCTCAAGAGTAGGGCTACAAGACACCTTGCCCACCCCCAGTACGAGCTGTAAGACTCCTGGGCTACCTCCAGAGCAGGGCTGTAAGACACCAAGGCCACCCCCAGGTTCAGCATAGCGCAGGTTGAGTGTAGAAATCATATTAGTGTTTAGAATGTAAAGTAGAAAGTCTTTGACCAGTTCAGTTAGCAGAATTGCAAGCTATATGGTCCTGTTACTTTGGCCACCTTTTTGGTAAATTGATTAAAGGTTATTTCTACTAAAATGGTAGAATATTCATCTATTTTGGTGATGGTTAGGACGGCTGTAGGGGTTTATGGAGGAGGCCGTACTTTTTGTTTTTTAATAGGTGAACTTTAATCAATTTCCAATTCATTGTAATGAGTTTCCTTGAAATATCTACAGGGCTTTACTCAATCACCTCGTATATGGTTTGCATTGTACTATGGAGGGAATTTATCATACGCTAGCATCATGCTCTGTTGTATGATGAAAACCCCAAACCTCCTCCTCCCAAAAACATCAGGAGGGTTCCTCTTAATTTACCCAGAGGCTAGTGGCGCTGGCATACATCTCTATGCAGGGCCTTTGCTGGCGTAGAATTGTGCTAAAACCTGCATCAGTTCATAACGCTGTTCCAGCCCTAGTGTGCGCTGTCAGACTACTTGGCTACTCCCAGAGCTGGCTGTCAGACTCCAGGGCCACCACCATAGTAGGATGTTAGACTCCCGGGCCACCCCTACAGTCAGCTATTGGTACCACTGGTCACTCTGAGAGCAGGCTATCTCTGTCAGCTTCGTAGAACTAGATGGAGCAGCCAGTGCATGCGGGACTGGCTACTCTCCTCTTCACGGTTACGACGTGCTCCGTTTTCGTGTTCCATATTGAGTCCCCTCACTGAGATGTTTAACGATCAAGAAGTCACCCCCAGTCCTTTGGATAGGTGCTAACTTGTATGTCACTGGAGAACCCCTTTACTTGGTTTTCCGTTAACCTTACAAAGTGTAACCAAATGACTTTGTATCTGGTTCTGTATTGTACTATGGGAGGATTTTATCATACTCTGGCACATTGTGCGCTATTGTATGATGAAAACGCTGGCATCGGATATATCAGCATGCCAGATATATCAGAAGGGTCCAGCCTCTTTATTTAACATTTGGCGGCATTGGCGTACATCTTTATGAAATACCCTACCTGACTTAAAGTTGTGCTAAAACCTGCGCCTGTGCGGACCCCTGGAACACCATCGGGGCCGGATGGAAGACTTCTGCGTCACCCCCAGATCGGCCTGTAAGGCTCTGAGGCCTACCACAGTGCGAGCTGTTAGACCATTGGGCTACCCCAAAAGCAGGCTGGAAGACACCTGTGTCAGCCCCTGAGCAAGCTGTAGGACTGCTGTTTCATATCCCATTTCCAGCTGTAAGTCTCCTGGTTTCACCAACAGTTCGAGCTGTAAGTCACCCAGGTCCACCCCAGTATGAGCTGTAAGACTCCTGGGTCACCTCAAGAGTAGGGCTACAAGACACCTTGCCCACCCCCAGTACGAGCTGTAAGACTCCTGGGCTACCTCCAGAGCAGGGCTGTAAGACACCAAGGCCACCCCCAGGTTCAGCATAGCGCAGGTTGAGTGTAGAAATCATATTAGTGTTTAGAATGTAAAGTAGAAAGTCTTTGACCAGTTCAGTTAGCAGAATTGCAAGCTATATGGTCCTGTTACTTTGGCCACCTTTTTGGTAAATTGATTAAAGGTTATTTCTACTAAAATGGTAGAATATTCATCTATTTTGGTGATGGTTAGGACGGCTGTAGGGGTTTATGGAGGAGGCCGTACTTTTTGTTTTTTAATAGGTGAACTTTAATCAATTTCCAATTCATTGTAATGAGTTTCCTTGAAATATCTACAGGGCTTTACTCAATCACCTCGTATATGGTTTGCATTGTACTATGGAGGGAATTTATCATACGCTAGCATCATGCTCTGTTGTATGATGAAAACCCCAAACCTCCTCCTCCCAAAAACATCAGGAGGGTTCCTCTTAATTTACCCAGAGGCTAGTGGCGCTGGCATACATCTCTATGCAGGGCCTTTGCTGGCGTAGAATTGTGCTAAAACCTGCATCAGTTCATAACGCTGTTCCAGCCCTAGTGTGCGCTGTCAGACTACTTGGCTACTCCCAGAGCTGGCTGTCAGACTCCAGGGCCACCACCATAGTAGGATGTTAGACTCCCGGGCCACCCCTACAGTCAGCTATTGGTACCACTGGTCACTCTGAGAGCAGGCTATCTCTGTCAGCTTCGTAGAACTAGATGGAGCAGCCAGTGCATGCGGGACTGGCTACTCTCCTCTTCACGGTTACGACGTGCTCCGTTTTCGTGTTCCATATTGAGTCCCCTCACTGAGATGTTTAACGATCAAGAAGTCACCCCCAGTCCTTTGGATAGGTGCTAACTTGTATGTCACTGGAGAACCCCTTTACTTGGTTTTCCGTTAACCTTACAAAGTGTAACCAAATGACTTTGTATCTGGTTCTGTATTGTACTATGGGAGGATTTTATCATACTCTGGCACATTGTGCGCTATTGTATGATGAAAACGCTGGCATCGGATATATCAGCATGCCAGATATATCAGAAGGGTCCAGCCTCTTTATTTAACATTTGGCGGCATTGGCGTACATCTTTATGAAATACCCTACCTGACTTAAAGTTGTGCTAAAACCTGCGCCTGTGCGGACCCCTGGAACACCATCGGGGCCGGATGGAAGACTTCTGCGTCACCCCCAGATCGGCCTGTAAGGCTCTGAGGCCTACCACAGTGCGAGCTGTTAGACCATTGGGCTACCCCAAAAGCAGGCTGGAAGACACCTGTGTCAGCCCCTGAGCAAGCTGTAGGACTGCTGTTTCATATCCCATTTCCAGCTGTAAGTCTCCTGGTTTCACCAACAGTTCGAGCTGTAAGTCACCCAGGTCCACCCCAGTATGAGCTGTAAGACTCCTGGGTCACCTCAAGAGTAGGGCTACAAGACACCTTGCCCACCCCCAGTACGAGCTGTAAGACTCCTGGGCTACCTCCAGAGCAGGGCTGTAAGACACCAAGGCCACCCCCAGGTTCAGCATAGCGCAGGTTGAGTGTAGAAATCATATTAGTGTTTAGAATGTAAAGTAGAAAGTCTTTGACCAGTTCAGTTAGCAGAATTGCAAGCTATATGGTCCTGTTACTTTGGCCACCTTTTTGGTAAATTGATTAAAGGTTATTTCTACTAAAATGGTAGAATATTCATCTATTTTGGTGATGGTTAGGACGGCTGTAGGGGTTTATGGAGGAGGCCGTACTTTTTGTTTTTTAATAGGTGAACTTTAATCAATTTCCAATTCATTGTAATGAGTTTCCTTGAAATATCTACAGGGCTTTACTCAATCACCTCGTATATGGTTTGCATTGTACTATGGAGGGAATTTATCATACGCTAGCATCATGCTCTGTTGTATGATGAAAACCCCAAACCTCCTCCTCCCAAAAACATCAGGAGGGTTCCTCTTAATTTACCCAGAGGCTAGTGGCGCTGGCATACATCTCTATGCAGGGCCTTTGCTGGCGTAGAATTGTGCTAAAACCTGCATCAGTTCATAACGCTGTTCCAGCCCTAGTGTGCGCTGTCAGACTACTTGGCTACTCCCAGAGCTGGCTGTCAGACTCCAGGGCCACCACCATAGTAGGATGTTAGACTCCCGGGCCACCCCTACAGTCAGCTATTGGTACCACTGGTCACTCTGAGAGCAGGCTATCTCTGTCAGCTTCGTAGAACTAGATGGAGCAGCCAGTGCATGCGGGACTGGCTACTCTCCTCTTCACGGTTACGACGTGCTCCGTTTTCGTGTTCCATATTGAGTCCCCTCACTGAGATGTTTAACGATCAAGAAGTCACCCCCAGTCCTTTGGATAGGTGCTAACTTGTATGTCACTGGAGAACCCCTTTACTTGGTTTTCCGTTAACCTTACAAAGTGTAACCAAATGACTTTGTATCTGGTTCTGTATTGTACTATGGGAGGATTTTATCATACTCTGGCACATTGTGCGCTATTGTATGATGAAAACGCTGGCATCGGATATATCAGCATGCCAGATATATCAGAAGGGTCCAGCCTCTTTATTTAACATTTGGCGGCATTGGCGTACATCTTTATGAAATACCCTACCTGACTTAAAGTTGTGCTAAAACCTGCGCCTGTGCGGACCCCTGGAACACCATCGGGGCTGGATGGAAGACTTCTGCGTCACCCCCAGATCGGCCTGTAAGGCTCTGAGGCCTACCACAGTGCGAGCTGTTAGACCATTGGGCTACCCCGAAAAGCAGGCTGGAAGACACCTGTGTCAGCCCCTGAGCAAGCTGTAAGACTGCTGTTTCATATCCCATTTCCAGCTGTAAGTCTCCTGGTTTCACCAACAGTTCAAGCTGTAAGTCACCCAGGTCCACCCCAGTATGAGCTGTAAGACTCCTGGGTCACCTCAAGAGTAGGGCTACAAGACACCTTGCCCACCCCCGGTATGAGCTGTATGACTCCTGGGCTACCTCCAGAGCAGGGCTGTAAGACACCAAGGCCACCCCCAGGTTCAGCATAGTGCAGGTTGAGTGTAGAAATCATAATAGTGTTTAGAATGTAAAGTAGAAAGTCTTTGACCAGTTCAGTTAGCAGAATTGCAAGCTATATGGTCCTGTTACTTTGGCCACCTTTTTGGTAAATTGATTAAAGGTTATTTCTACTAAAATGGTAGAATATTCATCTATTTTGGTGATGGTTAGGACGGCTGTAGGGGTTTATGGAGGAGGCCGTACTTTTTGTTTTTTAATAGGTGAACTTTAATCAATTTCCAATTCATTGTAATGAGTTTCCTTGAAATATCTACAGGGCTTTACTCAATCACCTCGTATATGGTTTGCATTGTACTATGGAGGGAATTTATCATACGCTAGCACCATGCTCTGTTGTATGATGAAAACCCCAAACCTCCTCCTCCCAAAAACATCAGGAAGGATCCTCTTAATTTACCCAGAGGCTAGTGGCGCTGGCATACATCTCTATGCAGGGCCTTTGCCGATGTAGAATTGCGCTAAAACCTGCATCAGTTCATAACGCTGTTCCAGCCCTAGTGTGCGCTGTCAGACTACTTGGCTACTCCCAGAGCTGGCTGTCAGACTCCAGGGCCACCACCATAGTAGGCTGTTAGACTCCCAGGCCACCCCTACAGTCAGCTATTGGTACCACTGGTCACTCTGAGAGCAGGCTATCTCTGTCAGCTTCGTAGAACTAGATGGAGCAGCCATTGCATGCGGGACTGGCTACTCTCCTCTTCACGGTTACGACGTGCTCCGTTTTCGTGTTCCATATTGAGTCCCCTCACTGAGATGTTTAACGATCAAGAAGTCACCCCCAGTCCTTTGGATAGGTGCTAACTTGTATGTCACTGGAGAACCCCTTTACTTGGTTTTCCGTTAACCTTACAAAGTGTAACCAAATGACTTTGTATCTGGTTCTGTATTGTACTATGGGAGGATTTTATCATACTCTGGCACATTGTGCGCTATTGTATGATGAAAACGCTGGCATCGGATATATCAGCATGCCAGATATATCAGAAGGGTCCAGCCTCTTTATTTAACATTTGGCGGCATTGGCGTACATCTTTATGAAATACCCTACCTGACTTAAAGTTGTGCTAAAACCTGCGCCTGTGCGGACCCCTGGAACACCATCGGGGCCGGATGGAAGACTTCTGCGTCACCCCCAGATCGGCCTGTAAGGCTCTGAGGCCTACCACAGTGCGAGCTGTTAGACCATTGGGCTACCCCAAAAGCAGGCTGGAAGACACCTGTGTCAGCCCCTGAGCAAGCTGTAAGACTGCTGTTTCATATCCCATTTCCAGTGGTAAGTCTCCTGGTTTCACCAACAGTTCGAGCTGTAAGTCACCCAGGTCCACCCCAGTATGAGCTGTAAGACTCCTGGGTCACCTCAAGAGTAGGGCTACAAGACACCTTGCCCACCCCCAGTACGAGCTGTAAGACTCCTGGGCTACCTCCAGAGCAGGGCTGTAAGACACCAAGGCCACCCCCAGGTTCAGCATAGCGCAGGTTGAGTGTAGAAATCATATTAGTGTTTAGAATGTAAAGTAGAAAGTCTTTGACCAGTTCAGTTAGCAGAATTGCAAGCTATATGGTCCTGTTACTTTGGCCACCTTTTTGGTAAATTGATTAAAGGTTATTTCTACTAAAATGGTAGAATATTCATCTATTTTGGTGATGGTTAGGACGGCTGTAGGGGTTTATGGAGGAGGCCGTACTTTTTGTTTTTTAATAGGTGAACTTTAATCAATTTCCAATTCATTGTAATGAGTTTCCTTGAAATATCTACAGGGCTTTACTCAATCACCTCGTATATGGTTTGCATTGTACTATGGAGGGAATTTATCATACGCTAGCATCATGCTCTGTTGTATGATGAAAACCCCAAACCTCCTCCTCCCAAAAACATCAGGAGGGTTCCTCTTAATTTACCCAGAGGCTAGTGGCGCTGGCATACATCTCTATGCAGGGCCTTTGCTGGCGTAGAATTGTGCTAAAACCTGCATCAGTTCATAACGCTGTTCCAGCCCTAGTGTGCGCTGTCAGACTACTTGGCTACTCCCAGAGCTGGCTGTCAGACTCCAGGGCCACCACCATAGTAGGATGTTAGACTCCCGGGCCACCCCTACAGTCAGCTATTGGTACCACTGGTCACTCTGAGAGCAGGCTATCTCTGTCAGCTTCGTAGAACTAGATGGAGCAGCCAGTGCATGCGGGACTGGCTACTCTCCTCTTCACGGTTACGACGTGCTCCGTTTTCGTGTTCCATATTGAGTCCCCTCACTGAGATGTTTAACGATCAAGAAGTCACCCCCAGTCCTTTGGATAGGTGCTAACTTGTATGTCACTGGAGAACCCCTTTACTTGGTTTTCCGTTAACCTTACAAAGTGTAACCAAATGACTTTGTATCTGGTTCTGTATTGTACTATGGGAGGATTTTATCATACTCTGGCACATTGTGCGCTATTGTATGATGAAAACGCTGGCATCGGATATATCAGCATGCCAGATATATCAGAAGGGTCCAGCCTCTTTATTTAACATTTGGCGGCATTGGCGTACATCTTTATGAAATACCCTACCTGACTTAAAGTTGTGCTAAAACCTGCGCCTGTGCGGACCCCTGGAACACCATCGGGGCCGGATGGAAGACTTCTGCGTCACCCCCAGATCGGCCTGTAAGGCTCTGAGGCCTACCACAGTGCGAGCTGTTAGACCATTGGGCTACCCCAAAAGCAGGCTGGAAGACACCTGTGTCAGCCCCTGAGCAAGCTGTAGGACTGCTGTTTCATATCCCATTTCCAGCTGTAAGTCTCCTGGTTTCACCAACAGTTCGAGCTGTAAGTCACCCAGGTCCACCCCAGTATGAGCTGTAAGACTCCTGGGTCACCTCAAGAGTAGGGCTACAAGACACCTTGCCCACCCCCAGTACGAGCTGTAAGACTCCTGGGCTACCTCCAGAGCAGGGCTGTAAGACACCAAGGCCACCCCCAGGTTCAGCATAGCGCAGGTTGAGTGTAGAAATCATATTAGTGTTTAGAATGTAAAGTAGAAAGTCTTTGACCAGTTCAGTTAGCAGAATTGCAAGCTATATGGTCCTGTTACTTTGGCCACCTTTTTGGTAAATTGATTAAAGGTTATTTCTACTAAAATGGTAGAATATTCATCTATTTTGGTGATGGTTAGGACGGCTGTAGGGGTTTATGGAGGAGGCCGTACTTTTTGTTTTTTAATAGGTGAACTTTAATCAATTTCCAATTCATTGTAATGAGTTTCCTTGAAATATCTACAGGGCTTTACTCAATCACCTCGTATATGGTTTGCATTGTACTATGGAGGGAATTTATCATACGCTAGCATCATGCTCTGTTGTATGATGAAAACCCCAAACCTCCTCCTCCCAAAAACATCAGGAGGGTTCCTCTTAATTTACCCAGAGGCTAGTGGCGCTGGCATACATCTCTATGCAGGGCCTTTGCTGGCGTAGAATTGTGCTAAAACCTGCATCAGTTCATAACGCTGTTCCAGCCCTAGTGTGCGCTGTCAGACTACTTGGCTACTCCCAGAGCTGGCTGTCAGACTCCAGGGCCACCACCATAGTAGGATGTTAGACTCCCGGGCCACCCCTACAGTCAGCTATTGGTACCACTGGTCACTCTGAGAGCAGGCTATCTCTGTCAGCTTCGTAGAACTAGATGGAGCAGCCAGTGCATGCGGGACTGGCTACTCTCCTCTTCACGGTTACGACGTGCTCCGTTTTCGTGTTCCATATTGAGTCCCCTCACTGAGATGTTTAACGATCAAGAAGTCACCCCCAGTCCTTTGGATAGGTGCTAACTTGTATGTCACTGGAGAACCCCTTTACTTGGTTTTCCGTTAACCTTACAAAGTGTAACCAAATGACTTTGTATCTGGTTCTGTATTGTACTATGGGAGGATTTTATCATACTCTGGCACATTGTGCGCTATTGTATGATGAAAACGCTGGCATCTGATATATCAGCATGCCAGATATATCAGAAGGGTCCAGCCTCTTTATTTAACATTTGGCGGCATTGGCGTACATCTTTATGAAATACCCTACCTGACTTAAAGTTGTGCTAAAACCTGCGCCTGTGCGGACCCCTGGAACACCATCGGGGCCGGATGGAAGACTTCTGCGTCGCCCCCAGATCGGCCTGTAAGGCTCTGAGGCCTACCACAGTGCGAGCTGTTAGACCATTGGGCTACCCCAAAAGCAGGCTGGAAGACACCTGTGTCAGCCCCTGAGCAAGCTGTAGGACTGCTGTTTCATATCCCATTTCCAGCTGTAAGTCTCCTGGTTTCACCAACAGTTCGAGCTGTAAGTCACCCAGGTCCACCCCAGTATGAGCTGTAAGACTCCTGGGTCACCTCAAGAGTAGGGCTACAAGACACCTTGCCCACCCCCAGTACGAGCTGTAAGACTCCTGGGCTACCTCCAGAGCAGGGCTGTAAGACACCAAGGCCACCCCCAGGTTCAGCATAGCGCAGGTTGAGTGTAGAAATCATATTAGTGTTTAGAATGTAAAGTAGAAAGTCTTTGACCAGTTCAGTTAGCAGAATTGCAAGCTATATGGTCCTGTTACTTTGGCCACCTTTTTGGTAAATTGATTAAAGGTTATTTCTACTAAAATGGTAGAATATTCATCTATTTTGGTGATGGTTAGGACGGCTGTAGGGGTTTATGGAGGAGGCCGTACTTTTTGTTTTTTAATAGGTGAACTTTAATCAATTTCCAATTCATTGTAATGAGTTTCCTTGAAATATCTACAGGGCTTTACTCAATCACCTCGTATATGGTTTGCATTGTACTATGGAGGGAATTTATCATACGCTAGCATCATGCTCTGTTGTATGATGAAAACCCCAAACCTCCTCCTCCCAAAAACATCAGGAGGGTTCCTCTTAATTTACCCAGAGGCTAGTGGCGCTGGCATACATCTCTATGCAGGGCCTTTGCTGGCGTAGAATTGTGCTAAAACCTGCATCAGTTCATAACGCTGTTCCAGCCCTAGTGTGCGCTGTCAGACTACTTGGCTACTCCCAGAGCTGGCTGTCAGACTCCAGGGCCACCACCATAGTAGGATGTTAGACTCCCGGGCCACCCCTACAGTCAGCTATTGGTACCACTGGTCACTCTGAGAGCAGGCTATCTCTGTCAGCTTCATAGAACTAGATGGAGCAGCCAGTGCATGCGGGACTGGCTACTCTCCTCTTCACGGTTACGACGTGCTCCGTTTTCGTGTTCCATATTGAGTCCCCTCACTGAGATGTTTAACGATCAAGAAGTCACCCCCAGTCCTTTGGATAGGTGCTAACTTGTATGTCACTGGAGAACCCCTTTACTTGGTTTTCCGTTAACCTTACAAAGTGTAACCAAATGACTTTGTATCTGGTTCTGTATTGTACTATGGGAGGATTTTATTAGAGATGAGCGAACATGCTCGTCCGAGCTTGATGCTCGTTCGAGCATTAAGGTACTCGAGACGGCTCGTTGCTCGGACGAGTATTTCCCCTGCTCGAGATCGAGCATTTAATTAAAAAAACACAGTGAAGAACAATGAAGAATAGAATAAAAACAGTGACCACAGTGAACACAGGATCATTTAAGTGAAAAACACAGTAAAGAACACAGTGAAGAATAGATTACAGATGTTCGGCACATCTGCTTACTTGTCGGAAGATACGCGCGGAACCGTGCGAACAAAATAGTATGTGAAGAACAATATATATGTGTGAAGAACACATTGCAAAACACGGTGAGCAGGACAGAGACAACGAGGAGCAGCACAGAGACACCGGGGAGCAGCACAGAGACACCGGGGAGCAGCACGAAGACATGGGGCAGCGGCAGCACGGAGACATCAGGCAGCGGCACGGAGCAGCACGGAGACATCGGGGCACGGAGACAGCGGGGCACAGAGACAGCGGGGCACAGAGACAGCGGGGCACGGAGACAGCGGGGCACAGAGACAGCGGGGCACGGAGACATCGGGGCACGGAGACATCGGGGCACGGAGAGAGCGGGGCACGGAGACAGCTGGGCACGGAGAGAGCGGGGCACGGAGAGAGCGGGGCACGGAGAGAGCGGGGCACGGAGAGAGCGGGGCACGGAGAGAGCTGGGCACGGAAACAGCTGGGCACGGAGACAGCGGGGCACGGAAACAGCTGGGCACGGAGACAGCGGGGCACAGAGACAGCGGGGCACGGAGAGAGCGGGGCACGGAGAGAGCGGGGCACGGAGAGAGCGGGGCACGGAGAGAGCTGGGCACGGAACAGCTGGGCACGGAGACAGCGGGGCACGGAAACAGCTGGGCACGGAGACAGCGGGGCACAGAGACAGCGGGGCACGGAGAGAGCGGGGCACGGAGAGAGCGGGGCACGGAGAGAGCGGGGCACGGAGAGAGCTGGGCACGGAAACAGCTGGGCACGGAGACAGCGGGGCACGGAAACAGCTGGGCACGGAGACAGCGGGGCACAGAGACAGCGGGGCACGGAGAGAGCGGGGCACGGAGAGAGCGGGGCACGGAGAGAGCGGGGCACGGAAACAGCTGGGCACGGAAACAGCTGGGCACGGAGACAGCGGGGCACGGAGACAGCGGGGCACAGAGACAGCGGGGCACGGAAACAGCTGGGCACGGAGACAGCGGGGCACAGAGACAGCGGGGCACGGAGAGAGCGGGGCACGGAGAGAGCGGGGCACGGAGAGAGCGGGGCACGGAGAGAGCGGGGCACGGAACAGCTGGGCACGGAGACAGCTGGGCACGGAAACAGCTGGGCACGGAGACAGCGGGGCACAGAGACAGCGGGGCACGGAGAGAGCGGGGCACGGAGAGAGCGGGGCACGGAGAGAGCGGGGCACGGAGAGAGCTGGGCACGGAAACAGCTGGGCACGTAGACAGCGGGGCACGGAAACAGCTGGGCACGGAGACAGCGGGGCACAGAGACAGCGGGGCACGGAGAGAGCGGGGCACGGAGAGAGCGGGGCACGGAGAGAGCGGGGCACGGAAACAGCTGGGCACGGAAACAGCTGGGCACGGAGACAGCGGGGCACGGAGACAGCGGGGCACAGAGACAGCGGGGCACGGAGACAGTGGGGCACGGAGACAGCGGGGCACGGAGACAGCGGGGCATGGAGACAGCGGGGCACGGAGACAGCGTATCTCCCGACAAGTAAGCAGATGTGCCGAACATCTGCAATCTATTCTTCACTGTGTTTTTCACTTAAATGATCCTGTGTTCACTGTTTTTATTCTATTCTTCACTGTTCTTCACATCTGCTAACTTGTCGGGAGATAATATACGCGCGGAACAGTGAAGAATAGATTGCAGATGTTTGCATACATCTGCTAACTTATCAGAAGACATTCTTTTTAAATTAATTAACACATTTTATTCCCGAACCATGGTCCCTTTGAAAAATGCTCGAGTCTCCCATTGACTTCAATGGGGCTCGTTACTCGAAACGAGCACTCGAACATCCGGAAATGTTCGGCTCGAGTAACGAGCACCCGAGCATTTTAGTGCTCGCTCATCTCTAGATTGTATCATACTCTGGCACATTGTGCGCTATTGTATGATGAAAACGCTGGCATCGGATATATCAGCATGCCAGATATATCAGAAGGGTCCAGCCTCTTTATTTAACATTTGGCGGCATTGGCGTACATCTTTATGAAATACCCTACCTGACTTAAAGTTGTGCTAAAACCTGCGCCTGTGCGGACCCCTGGAACACCATCGGGGCCGGATGGAAGACTTCTGCGTCACCCCCAGATCGGCCTGTAAGGCTCTGAGGCCTACCACAGTGCGAGCTGTTAGACCATTGGGCTACCCCAAAAGCAGGCTGGAAGACACCTGTGTCAGCCCCTGAGCAAGCTGTAAGACTGCTGTTTCATATCCCATTTCCAGCTGTAAGTCTCCTGGTTTCACCAACAGTTCGAGCTGTAAGTCACCCAGGTCCACCCCAGTATGAGCTGTAAGACTCCTGGGTCACCTCAAGAGTAGGGCTACAAGACACCTTGCCCACCCCCAGTACGAGCTGTAAGACTCCTGGGCTACCTCCAGAGCAGGGCTGTAAGACACCAAGGCCACCCCCAGGTTCAGCATAGCGCAGGTTGAGTGTAGAAATCATATTAGTGTTTAGAATGTAAAGTAGAAAGTCTTTGACCAGTTCAGTTAGCAGAATTGCAAGCTATATGGTCCTGTTACTTTGGCCACCTTTTTGGTAAATTGATTAAAGGTTATTTCTACTAAAATGGTAGAATATTCATCTATTTTGGTGATGGTTAGGACGGCTGTAGGGGTTTATGGAGGAGGCCGTACTTTTTGTTTTTTAATAGGTGAACTTTAATCAATTTCCAATTCATTGTAATGAGTTTCCTTGAAATATCTACAGGGCTTTACTCAATCACCTCGTATATGGTTTGCATTGTACTATGGAGGGAATTTATCATACGCTAGCATCATGCTCTGTTGTATGATGAAAACCCCAAACCTCCTCCTCCCAAAAACATCAGGAGGGTTCCTCTTAATTTACCCAGAGGCTAGTGGCGCTGGCATACATCTCTATGCAGGGCCTTTGCTGGCGTAGAATTGTGCTAAAACCTGCATCAGTTCATAACGCTGTTCCAGCCCTAGTGTGCGCTGTCAGACTACTTGGCTACTCCCAGAGCTGGCTGTCAGACTCCAGGGCCACCACCATAGTAGGATGTTAGACTCCCGGGCCACCCCTACAGTCAGCTATTGGTACCACTGGTCACTCTGAGAGCAGGCTATCTCTGTCAGCTTCATAGAACTAGATGGAGCAGCCAGTGCATGCGGGACTGGCTACTCTCCTCTTCACGGTTACGACGTGCTCCGTTTTCGTGTTCCATATTGAGTCCCCTCACTGAGATGTTTAACGATCAAGAAGTCACCCCCAGTCCTTTGGATAGGTGCTAACTTGTATGTCACTGGAGAACCCCTTTACTTGGTTTTCCGTTAACCTTACAAAGTGTAACCAAATGACTTTGTATCTGGTTCTGTATTGTACTATGGGAGGATTTTATCATACTCTGGCACATTGTGCGCTATTGTATGATGAAAACGCTGGCATCGGATATATCAGCATGCCAGATATATCAGAAGGGTCCAGCCTCTTTATTTAACATTTGGCGGCATTGGCGTACATCTTTATGAAATACCCTACCTGACTTAAAGTTGTGCTAAAACCTGCGCCTGTGCGGACCCCTGGAACACCATCGGGGCCGGATGGAAGACTTCTGCGTCACCCCCAGATCGGCCTGTAAGGCTCTGAGGCCTACCACAGTGCGAGCTGTTAGACCATTGGGCTACCCCAAAAGCAGGCTGGAAGACACCTGTGTCAGCCCCTGAGCAAGCTGTAGGACTGCTGTTTCATATCCCATTTCCAGCTGTAAGTCTCCTGGTTTCACCAACAGTTCGAGCTGTAAGTCACCCAGGTCCACCCCAGTATGAGCTGTAAGACTCCTGGGTCACCTCAAGAGTAGGGCTACAAGACACCTTGCCCACCCCCAGTACGAGCTGTAAGACTCCTGGGCTACCTCCAGAGCAGGGCTGTAAGACACCAAGGCCACCCCCAGGTTCAGCATAGCGCAGGTTGAGTGTAGAAATCATATTAGTGTTTAGAATGTAAAGTAGAAAGTCTTTGACCAGTTCAGTTAGCAGAATTGCAAGCTATATGGTCCTGTTACTTTGGCCACCTTTTTGGTAAATTGATTAAAGGTTATTTCTACTAAAATGGTAGAATATTCATCTATTTTGGTGATGGTTAGGACGGCTGTAGGGGTTTATGGAGGAGGCCGTACTTTTTGTTTTTTAATAGGTGAACTTTAATCAATTTCCAATTCATTGTAATGAGTTTCCTTGAAATATCTACAGGGCTTTACTCAATCACCTCGTATATGGTTTGCATTGTACTATGGAGGGAATTTATCATACGCTAGCATCATGCTCTGTTGTATGATGAAAACCCCAAACCTCCTCCTCCCAAAAACATCAGGAGGGTTCCTCTTAATTTACCCAGAGGCTAGTGGCGCTGGCATACATCTCTATGCAGGGCCTTTGCTGGCGTAGAATTGTGCTAAAACCTGCATCAGTTCATAACGCTGTTCCAGCCCTAGTGTGCGCTGTCAGACTACTTGGCTACTCCCAGAGCTGGCTGTCAGACTCCAGGGCCACCACCATAGTAGGATGTTAGACTCCCGGGCCACCCCTACAGTCAGCTATTGGTACCACTGGTCACTCTGAGAGCAGGCTATCTCTGTCAGCTTCGTAGAACTAGATGGAGCAGCCAGTGCATGCGGGACTGGCTACTCTCCTCTTCACGGTTACGACGTGCTCCGTTTTCGTGTTCCATATTGAGTCCCCTCACTGAGATGTTTAACGATCAAGAAGTCACCCCCAGTCCTTTGGATAGGTGCTAACTTGTATGTCACTGGAGAACCCCTTTACTTGGTTTTCCGTTAACCTTACAAAGTGTAACCAAATGACTTTGTATCTGGTTCTGTATTGTACTATGGGAGGATTTTATTAGAGATGAGCGAACATGCTCGTCCGAGCTTGATGCTCGTTCGAGCATTAAGGTACTCGAGACGGCTCGTTGCTCGGACGAGTATTTCCCCTGCTCGAGATCGAGCATTTAATTAAAAAAACACAGTGAAGAACAATGAAGAATAGAATAAAAACAGTGACCACAGTGAACACAGGATCATTTAAGTGAAAAACACAGTAAAGAACACAGTGAAGAATAGATTACAGATGTTCGGCACATCTGCTTACTTGTCGGAAGATACGCGCGGAACCGTGCGAACAAAATAGTATGTGAAGAACAATATATATGTGTGAAGAACACATTGCAAAACACGGTGAGCAGGACAGAGACAACGAGGAGCAGCACAGAGACACCGGGGAGCAGCACAGAGACACCGGGGAGCAGCACGAAGACATGGGGCAGCGGCAGCACGGAGACATCAGGCAGCGGCACGGAGCAGCACGGAGACATCGGGGCACGGAGACAGCGGGGCACAGAGACAGCGGGGCACAGAGACAGCGGGGCACGGAGACAGCGGGGCACAGAGACAGCGGGGCACGGAGACATCGGGGCACGGAGACAGCGGGGCACGGAGAGAGCGGGGCACGGAGAGAGCGGGGCACGGAGACAGCTGGGCACGGAGAGAGCGGGGCACGGAGAGAGCGGGGCACGGAGAGAGCGGGGCACGGAGAGAGCGGGGCACGGAGAGAGCTGGGCACGGAAACAGCTGGGCACGGAGACAGCGGGGCACGGAAACAGCTGGGCACGGAGACAGCGGGGCACAGAGACAGCGGGGCACGGAGAGAGCGGGGCACGGAGAGAGCGGGGCACGGAGAGAGCGGGGCACGGAGAGAGCGGGGCACGGAGAGAGCGGGGCACGGAACAGCTGGGCACGGAGACAGCTGGGCACGGAAACAGCTGGGCACGGAGACAGCGGGGCACAGAGACAGCGGGGCACGGAGAGAGCGGGGCACGGAGAGAGCGGGGCACGGAGAGAGCGGGGCACGGAGAGAGCTGGGCACGGAAACAGCTGGGCACGTAGACAGCGGGGCACGGAAACAGCTGGGCACGGAGACAGCGGGGCACAGAGACAGCGGGGCACGGAGAGAGCGGGGCACGGAGAGAGCGGGGCACGGAGAGAGCGGGGCACGGAGAGAGCGGGGCACGGAAACAGCTGGGCACGGAGACAGCGGGGCACGGAGACAGCGGGGCACAGAGACAGCGGGGCACGGAGACAGTGGGGCACGGAGACAGCGGGGCACGGAGACAGCGGGGCATGGAGACAGCGGGGCACGGAGACAGCGTATCTCCCGACAAGTAAGCAGATGTGCCGAACATCTGCAATCTATTCTTCACTGTGTTTTTCACTTAAATGATCCTGTGTTCACTGTTTTTATTCTATTCTTCACTGTTCTTCACATCTGCTAACTTGTCGGGAGATAATATACGCGCGGAACAGTGAAGAATAGATTGCAGATGTTTGCATACATCTGCTAACTTATCAGAAGACATTCTTTTTAAATTAATTAACACATTTTATTCCCGAACCATGGTCCCTTTGAAAAATGCTCGAGTCTCCCATTGACTTCAATGGGGCTCGTTACTCGAAACGAGCACTCGAACATCCGGAAATGTTCGGCTCGAGTAACGAGCACCCGAGCATTTTAGTGCTCGCTCATCTCTAGATTGTATCATACTCTGGCACATTGTGCGCTATTGTATGATGAAAACGCTGGCATCGGATATATCAGCATGCCAGATATATCAGAAGGGTCCAGCCTCTTTATTTAACATTTGGCGGCATTGGCGTACATCTTTATGAAATACCCTACCTGACTTAAAGTTGTGCTAAAACCTGCGCCTGTGCGGACCCCTGGAACACCATCGGGGCCGGATGGAAGACTTCTGCGTCACCCCCAGATCGGCCTGTAAGGCTCTGAGGCCTACCACAGTGCGAGCTGTTAGACCATTGGGCTACCCCAAAAGCAGGCTGGAAGACACCTGTGTCAGCCCCTGAGCAAGCTGTAAGACTGCTGTTTCATATCCCATTTCCAGCTGTAAGTCTCCTGGTTTCACCAACAGTTCGAGCTGTAAGTCACCCAGGTCCACCCCAGTATGAGCTGTAAGACTCCTGGGTCACCTCAAGAGTAGGGCTACAAGACACCTTGCCCACCCCCAGTACGAGCTGTAAGACTCCTGGGCTACCTCCAGAGCAGGGCTGTAAGACACCAAGGCCACCCCCAGGTTCAGCATAGCGCAGGTTGAGTGTAGAAATCATATTAGTGTTTAGAATGTAAAGTAGAAAGTCTTTGACCAGTTCAGTTAGCAGAATTGCAAGCTATATGGTCCTGTTACTTTGGCCACCTTTTTGGTAAATTGATTAAAGGTTATTTCTACTAAAATGGTAGAATATTCATCTATTTTGGTGATGGTTAGGACGGCTGTAGGGGTTTATGGAGGAGGCCGTACTTTTTGTTTTTTAATAGGTGAACTTTAATCAATTTCCAATTCATTGTAATGAGTTTCCTTGAAATATCTACAGGGCTTTACTCAATCACCTCGTATATGGTTTGCATTGTACTATGGAGGGAATTTATCATACGCTAGCATCATGCTCTGTTGTATGATGAAAACCCCAAACCTCCTCCTCCCAAAAACATCAGGAGGGTTCCTCTTAATTTACCCAGAGGCTAGTGGCGCTGGCATACATCTCTATGCAGGGCCTTTGCTGGCGTAGAATTGTGCTAAAACCTGCATCAGTTCATAACGCTGTTCCAGCCCTAGTGTGCGCTGTCAGACTACTTGGCTACTCCCAGAGCTGGCTGTCAGACTCCAGGGCCACCACCATAGTAGGATGTTAGACTCCCGGGCCACCCCTACAGTCAGCTATTGGTACCACTGGTCACTCTGAGAGCAGGCTATCTCTGTCAGCTTCATAGAACTAGATGGAGCAGCCAGTGCATGCGGGACTGGCTACTCTCCTCTTCACGGTTACGACGTGCTCCGTTTTCGTGTTCCATATTGAGTCCCCTCACTGAGATGTTTAACGATCAAGAAGTCACCCCCAGTCCTTTGGATAGGTGCTAACTTGTATGTCACTGGAGAACCCCTTTACTTGGTTTTCCGTTAACCTTACAAAGTGTAACCAAATGACTTTGTATCTGGTTCTGTATTGTACTATGGGAGGATTTTATCATACTCTGGCACATTGTGCGCTATTGTATGATGAAAACGCTGGCATCGGATATATCAGCATGCCAGATATATCAGAAGGGTCCAGCCTCTTTATTTAACATTTGGCGGCATTGGCATACATCTTTATGAAATACCCTACCTGACTTAATGTTGTGCTAAAACCTGCGCCTGTGCGGACCCCTGGAACACCATCGGGGCCGGATGGAAGACTTCTGCGTCACCCCCAGATCGGCCTGTAAGGCTCTGAGGCCTACCACAGTGCGAGCTGTTAGACCATTGGGCTACCCCAAAAGCAGGCTGGAAGACACCTGTGTCAGCCCCTGAGCAAGCTGTAAGACTGCTGTTTCATATCCCATTTCCAGCTGTAAGTCTCCTGGTTTCACCAACAGTTCGAGCTGTAAGTCACCCAGGTCCACCCCAGTATGAGCTGTAAGACTCCTGGGTCACCTCAAGAGTAGGGCTACAAGACACCTTGCCCACCCCCAGTACGAGCTGTAAGACTCCTGGGCTACCTCCAGAGCAGGGCTGTAAGACACCAAGGCCACCCCCAGGTTCAGCATAGCGCAGGTTGAGTGTAGAAATCATATTAGTGTTTAGAATGTAAAGTAGAAAGTCTTTGACCAGTACAGTTAGCAGAATTGCAAGCTATATGGTCCTGTTACTTTGGCCACCTTTTTGGTAAATTGATTAAAGGTTATTTCTACTAAAATGGTAGAATATTCATCTATTTTGGTGATGGTTAGGACGGCTGTAGGGGTTTATGGAGGAGGCCGTACTTTTTGTTTTTTAATAGGTGAACTTTAATCAATTTCCAATTCATTGTAATGAGTTTCCTTGAAATATCTACAGGGCTTTACTCAATCACCTCGTATATGGTTTGCATTGTACTATGGAGGGAATTTATCATACGCTAGCACCATGCTCTGTTGTATGATGAAAACCCCAAACCTCCTCCTCCCAAAAACATCAGGAAGGATCCTCTTAATTTACCCAGAGGCTAGTGGCGCTGGCATACATCTCTATGCAGGGCCTTTGCCGATGTAGAATTGCGCTAAAACCTGCATCAGTTCATAACGCTGTTCCAGCCCTAGTGTGCGCTGTCAGACTACTTGGCTACTCCCAGAGCTGGCTGTCAGACTCCAGGGCCACCACCATAGTAGGCTGTTAGACTCCCAGGCCACCCCTACAGTCAGCTATTGGTACCACTGGTCACTCTGAGAGCAGGCTATCTCTGTCAGCTTCGTAGAACTAGATGGAGCAGCCATTGCATGCGGGACTGGCTACTCTCCTCTTCACGGTTACGACGTGCTCCGTTTTCGTGTTCCATATTGAGTCCCCTCACTGAGATGTTTAACGATCAAGAAGTCACCCCCAGTCCTTTGGATAGGTGCTAACTTGTATGTCACTGGAGAACCCCTTTACTTGGTTTTCCGTTAACCTTACAAAGTGTAACCAAATGACTTTGTATCTGGTTCTGTATTGTACTATGGGAGGATTTTATCATACTCTGGCACATTGTGCGCTATTGTATGATGAAAACGCTGGCATCGGATATATCAGCATGCCAGATATATCAGAAGGGTCCAGCCTCTTTATTTAACATTTGGCGGCATTGGCGTACATCTTTATGAAATACCCTACCTGACTTAAAGTTGTGCTAAAACCTGAGCCTGTGCGGACCCCTGGAACACCATCGGGGCCGGATGGAAGACTTCTGCGTCACCCCCAGATCGGCCTGTAAGGCTCTGAGGCCTACCACAGTGCGAGCTGTTAGACCATTGGGCTACCCCAAAAGCAGGCTGGAAGACACCTGTGTCAGCCCCTGAGCAAGCTGTAAGACTGCTGTTTCATATCCCATTTCCAGCTGTAAGTCTCCTGGTTTCACCAACAGTTCGAGCTGTAAGTCACCCAGGTCCACCCCAGTATGAGCTGTAAGACTCCTGGGTCACCTCAAGAGTAGGGCTACAAGACACCTTGCCCACCCCCAGTACGAGCTGTAAGACTCCTGGGCTACCTCCAGAGCAGGGCTGTAAGACACCAAGGCCACCCCCAGGTTCAGCATAGCGCAGGTTGAGTGTAGAAATCATATTAGTGTTTAGAATGTAAAGTAGAAAGTCTTTGACCAGTTCAGTTAGCAGAATTGCAAGCTATATGGTCCTGTTACTTTGGCCACCTTTTTGGTAAATTGATTAAAGGTTATTTCTACTAAAATGGTAGAATATTCATCTATTTTGGTGATGGTTAGGACGGCTGTAGGGGTTTATGGAGGAGGCCGTACTTTTTGTTTTTTAATAGGTGAACTTTAATCAATTTCCAATTCATTGTAATGAGTTTCCTTGAAATATCTACAGGGCTTTACTCAATCACCTCGTATATGGTTTGCATTGTACTATGGAGGGAATTTATCATACGCTAGCATCATGCTCTGTTGTATGATGAAAACCCCAAACCTCCTCCTCCCAAAAACATCAGGAGGGTTCCTCTTAATTTACCCAGAGGCTAGTGGCGCTGGCATACATCTCTATGCAGGGCCTTTGCTGGCGTAGAATTGTGCTAAAACCTGCATCAGTTCATAACGCTGTTCCAGCCCTAGTGTGCGCTGTCAGACTACTTGGCTACTCCCAGAGCTGGCTGTCAGACTCCAGGGCCACCACCATAGTAGGATGTTAGACTCCCGGGCCACCCCTACAGTCAGCTATTGGTACCACTGGTCACTCTGAGAGCAGGCTATCTCTGTCAGCTTCGTAGAACTAGATGGAGCAGCCAGTGCATGCGGGACTGGCTACTCTCCTCTTCACGGTTACGACGTGCTCCGTTTTCGTGTTCCATATTGAGTCCCCTCACTGAGATGTTTAACGATCAAGAAGTCACCCCCAGTCCTTTGGATAGGTGCTAACTTGTATGTCACTGGAGAACCCCTTTACTTGGTTTTCCGTTAACCTTACAAAGTGTAACCAAATGACTTTGTATCTGGTTCTGTATTGTACTATGGGAGGATTTTATCATACTCTGGCACATTGTGCGCTATTGTATGATGAAAACGCTGGCATCGGATATATCAGCATGCCAGATATATCAGAAGGGTCCAGCCTCTTTATTTAACATTTGGCGGCATTGGCGTACATCTTTATGAAATACCCTACCTGACTTAAAGTTGTGCTAAAACCTGCGCCTGTGCGGACCCCTGGAACACCATCGGGGCCGGATGGAAGACTTCTGCGTCACCCCCAGATCGGCCTGTAAGGCTCTGAGGCCTACCACAGTGCGAGCTGTTAGACCATTGGGCTACCCCAAAAGCAGGCTGGAAGACACCTGTGTCAGCCCCTGAGCAAGCTGTAAGACTGCTGTTTCATATCCCATTTCCAGCTGTAAGTCTCCTGGTTTCACCAACAGTTCGAGCTGTAAGTCACCCAGGTCCACCCCAGTATGAGCTGTAAGACTCCTGGGTCACCTCAAGAGTAGGGCTACAAGACACCTTGCCCACCCCCAGTACGAGCTGTAAGACTCCTGGGCTACCTCCAGAGCAGGGCTGTAAGACACCAAGGCCACCCCCAGGTTCAGCATAGCGCAGGTTGAGTGTAGAAATCATATTAGTGTTTAGAATGTAAAGTAGAAAGTCTTTGACCAGTTCAGTTAGCAGAATTGCAAGCTATATGGTCCTGTTACTTTGGACACCTTTTTGGTAAATTGATTAAAGGTTATTTCTACTAAAATGGTAGAATATTCATCTATTTTGGTGATGGTTAGGACGGCTGTAGGGGTTTATGGAGGAGGCCGTACTTTTTGTTTTTTAATAGGTGAACTTTAATCAATTTCCAATTCATTGTAATGAGTTTCCTTGAAATATCTACAGGGCTTTACTCAATCACCTCGTATATGGTTTGCATTGTACTATGGAGGGAATTTATCATACGCTAGCATCATGCTCTGTTGTATGATGAAAACCCCAAACCTCCTCCTCCCAAAAACATCAGGAGGGTTCCTCTTAATTTACCCAGAGGCTAGTGGCGCTGGCATACATCTCTATGCAGGGCCTTTGCTGGCGTAGAATTGTGCTAAAACCTGCATCAGTTCATAACGCTGTTCCAGCCCTAGTGTGCGCTGTCAGACTACTTGGCTACTCCCAGAGCTGGCTGTCAGACTCCAGGGCCACCACCATAGTAGGATGTTAGACTCCCGGGCCACCCCTACAGTCAGCTATTGGTACCACTGGTCACTCTGAGAGCAGGCTATCTCTGTCAGCTTCATAGAACTAGATGGAGCAGCCAGTGCATGCGGGACTGGCTACTCTCCTCTTCACGGTTACGACGTGCTCCGTTTTCGTGTTCCATATTGAGTCCCCTCACTGAGATGTTTAACGATCAAGAAGTCACCCCCAGTCCTTTGGATAGGTGCTAACTTGTATGTCACTGGAGAACCCCTTTACTTGGTTTTCCGTTAACCTTACAAAGTGTAACCAAATGACTTTGTATCTGGTTCTGTATTGTACTATGGGAGGATTTTATCATACTCTGGCACATTGTGCGCTATTGTATGATGAAAACGCTGGCATCGGATATATCAGCATGCCAGATATATCAGAAGGGTCCAGCCTCTTTATTTAACATTTGGCGGCATTGGCGTACATCTTTATGAAATACCCTACCTGACTTAAAGTTGTGCTAAAACCTGCGCCTGTGCGGACCCCTGGAACACCATCGGGGCCGGATGGAAGACTTCTGCGTCACCCCCAGATCGGCCTGTAAGGCTCTGAGGCCTACCACAGTGCGAGCTGTTAGACCATTGGGCTACCCCAAAAGCAGGCTGGAAGACACCTGTGTCAGCCCCTGAGCAAGCTGTAAGACTGCTGTTTCATATCCCATTTCCAGCTGTAAGTCTCCTGGTTTCACCAACAGTTCGAGCTGTAAGTCACCCAGGTCCACCCCAGTATGAGCTGTAAGACTCCTGGGTCACCTCAAGAGTAGGGCTACAAGACACCTTGCCCACCCCCAGTACGAGCTGTAAGACTCCTGGGCTACCTCCAGAGCAGGGCTGTAAGACACCAAGGCCACCCCCAGGTTCAGCATAGCGCAGGTTGAGTGTAGAAATCATATTAGTGTTTAGAATGTAAAGTAGAAAGTCTTTGACCAGTTCAGTTAGCAGAATTGCAAGCTATATGGTCCTGTTACTTTGGCCACCTTTTTGGTAAATTGATTAAAGGTTATTTCTACTAAAATGGTAGAATATTCATCTATTTTGGTGATGGTTAGGACGGCTGTAGGGGTTTATGGAGGAGGCCGTACTTTTTGTTTTTTAATAGGTGAACTTTAATCAATTTCCAATTCATTGTAATGAGTTTCCTTGAAATATCTACAGGGCTTTACTCAATCACCTCGTATATGGTTTGCATTGTACTATGGAGGGAATTTATCATACGCTAGCATCATGCTCTGTTGTATGATGAAAACCCCAAACCTCCTCCTCCCAAAAACATCAGGAGGGTTCCTCTTAATTTACCCAGAGGCTAGTGGCGCTGGCATACATCTCTATGCAGGGCCTTTGCTGGCGTAGAATTGTGCTAAAACCTGCATCAGTTCATAACGCTGTTCCAGCCCTAGTGTGCGCTGTCAGACTACTTGGCTACTCCCAGAGCTGGCTGTCAGACTCCAGGGCCACCACCATAGTAGGATGTTAGACTCCCGGGCCACCCCTACAGTCAGCTATTGGTACCACTGGTCACTCTGAGAGCAGGCTATCTCTGTCAGCTTCATAGAACTAGATGGAGCAGCCAGTGCATGCGGGACTGGCTACTCTCCTCTTCACGGTTACGACGTGCTCCGTTTTCGTGTTCCATATTGAGTCCCCTCACTGAGATGTTTAACGATCAAGAAGTCACCCCCAGTCCTTTGGATAGGTGCTAACTTGTATGTCACTGGAGAACCCCTTTACTTGGTTTTCCGTTAACCTTACAAAGTGTAACCAAATGACTTTGTATCTGGTTCTGTATTGTACTATGGGAGGATTTTATCATACTCTGGCACATTGTGCGCTATTGTATGATGAAAACGCTGGCATCGGATATATCAGCATGCCAGATATATCAGAAGGGTCCAGCCTCTTTATTTAACATTTGGCGGCATTGGCGTACATCTTTATGAAATACCCTACCTGACTTAAAGTTGTGCTAAAACCTGCGCCTGTGCGGACCCCTGGAACACCATCGGGGCCGGATGGAAGACTTCTGCGTCACCCCCAGATCGGCCTGTAAGGCTCTGAGGCCTACCACAGTGCGAGCTGTTAGACCATTGGGCTACCCCAAAAGCAGGCTGGAAGACACCTGTGTCAGCCCCTGAGCAAGCTGTAAGACTGCTGTTTCATATCCCATTTCCAGCTGTAAGTCTCCTGGTTTCACCAACAGTTCGAGCTGTAAGTCACCCAGGTCCACCCCAGTATGAGCTGTAAGACTCCTGGGTCACCTCAAGAGTAGGGCTACAAGACACCTTGCCCACCCCCAGTACGAGCTGTAAGACTCCTGGGCTACCTCCAGAGCAGGGCTGTAAGACACCAAGGCCACCCCCAGGTTCAGCATAGCGCAGGTTGAGTGTAGAAATCATATTAGTGTTTAGAATGTAAAGTAGAAAGTCTTTGACCAGTTCAGTTAGCAGAATTGCAAGCTATATGGTCCTGTTACTTTGGCCACCTTTTTGGTAAATTGATTAAAGGTTATTTCTACTAAAATGGTAGAATATTCATCTATTTTGGTGATGGTTAGGACGGCTGTAGGGGTTTATGGAGGAGGCCGTACTTTTTGTTTTTTAATAGGTGAACTTTAATCAATTTCCAATTCATTGTAATGAGTTTCCTTGAAATATCTACAGGGCTTTACTCAATCACCTCGTATATGGTTTGCATTGTACTATGGAGGGAATTTATCATACGCTAGCATCATGCTCTGTTGTATGATGAAAACCCCAAACCTCCTCCTCCCAAAAACATCAGGAGGGTTCCTCTTAATTTACCCAGAGGCTAGTGGCGCTGGCATACATCTCTATGCAGGGCCTTTGCTGGCGTAGAATTGTGCTAAAACCTGCATCAGTTCATAACGCTGTTCCAGCCCTAGTGTGCGCTGTCAGACTACTTGGCTACTCCCAGAGCTGGCTGTCAGACTCCAGGGCCACCACCATAGTAGGATGTTAGACTCCCGGGCCACCCCTACAGTCAGCTATTGGTACCACTGGTCACTCTGAGAGCAGGCTATCTCTGTCAGCTGCATAGAACTAGATGGAGCAGCCAGTGCATACGGGACTGGCTACTCTCCTCTTCACGGTTACGACGTGCTCCGTTTTCGTGTTCCATATTGAGTCCCCTCACTGAGATGTTTAACGATCAAGAAGTCACCCCCAGTCCTTTGGATAGGTGCTAACTTGTATGTCACTGGAGAACCCCTTTACTTGGTTTTCCGTTAACCTTACAAAGTGTAACCAAATGACTTTGTATCTGGTTCTGTATTGTACTATGGGAGGATTTTATCATATTCTGGCACATTGTGCGCTATTGTATGATGAAAACGCTGGGATCGGATATATCAGCATGCCAGATATATCAGAAGGGTCCAGCCTCTTTATTTAACATTTGGCGGCATTGGCGTACATCTTTATGAAATACCCTACCTGACTTAAAGTTGTGCTAAAACCTGCGCCTGTGCGGACCCCTGGAACACCATCGGGGCCGGATGGAAGACTTCTGCGTCACCCCCAGATCGGCCTGTAAGGCTCTGAGGCCTACCACAGTGCGAGCTGTTAGACCATTGGGCTACCCCAAAAGCAGGCTGGAAGACACCTGTGTCAGCCCCTGAGCAAGCTGTAAGACTGCTGTTTCATATCCCATTTCCAGCTGTAAGTCTCCTGGTTTCACCAACAGTTCGAGCTGTAAGTCACCCAGGTCCACCCCAGTATGAGCTGTAAGACTCCTGGGTCACCTCAAGAGTAGGGCTACAAGACACCTTGCCCACCCCCAGTACGAGCTGTAAGACTCCCGGGCTACCTCCAGAGCAGGGCTGTAAGACACCAAGGCCACCCCCAGGTTCAGCATAGCGCAGGTTGAGTGTAGAAATCATATTAGTGTTTAGAATGTAAAGTAGAAAGTCTTTGACCAGTTCAGTTAGCAGAATTGCAAGCTATATGGTCCTGTTACTTTGGCCACCTTTTTGGTAAATTGATTAAAGGTTATTTCTACTAAAATGGTAGAATATTCATCTATTTTGGTGATGGTTAGGACGGCTGTAGGGGTTTATGGAGGAGGCCGTACTTTTTGTTTTTTAATAGGTGAACTTTAATCAATTTCCAATTCATTGTAATGAGTTTCCTTGAAATATCTACAGGGCTTTACTCAATCACCTTGTATATAGTTTGCATTGTAATATGGAGGGAATTTATCATATGCTAGCATCATGCTCTGTTGTATGATGAAAACCCCAAACCTCCTCCTCCCAAAAACATCAGGAGGGTTCCTCTTAATTTACCCAGAGGCTAGTGGCGCTGGCATACATCTCTATGCAGGGCCTTTGCTGGCGTAGAATTGTGCTAAAACCTGCATCAGTTCATAACGCTGTTCCAGCCCTAGTGTGCGCTGTCAGACTACTTGGCTACTCCCAGAGCTGGCTGTCAGACTCCAGGGCCACCACCATAGTAGGATGTTAGACTCCCGGGCCACCCCTACAGTCAGCTATTGGTACCACTGGTCACTCTGAGAGCAGGCTATCTCTGTCAGCTTCATAGAACTAGATGGAGCAGCCAGTGCATGCGGGACTGGCTACTCTCCTCTTCACGGTTACGACGTGCTCCGTTTTCGTGTTCCATATTGAGTCCCCTCACTGAGATGTTTAACGATCAAGAAGTCACCCCCAGTCCTTTGGATAGGTGCTAACTTGTATGTCACTGGAGAACCCCTTTACTTGGTTTTCCGTTAACCTTACAAAGTGTAACCAAATGACTTTGTATCTGGTTCTGTATTGTACTATGGGAGGATTTTATCATACTCTGGCACATTGTGCGCTATTGTATGATGAAAACGCTGGCATCGGATATATCAGCATGCCAGATATATCAGAAGGGTCCAGCCTCTTTATTTAACATTTGGCGGCATTGGCGTACATCTTTATGAAATACCCTACCTGACTTAAAGTTGTGCTAAAACCTGCGCCTGTGCGGACCCCTGGAACACCATCGGGGCCGGATGGAAGACTTCTGCGTCACCCCCAGATCGGCCTGTAAGGCTCTGAGGCCTACCACAGTGCGAGCTGTTAGACCATTGGGCTACCCCAAAAGCAGGCTGGAAGACACCTGTGTCAGCCCCTGAGCAAGCTGTAAGACTGCTGTTTCATATCCCATTTCCAGCTGTAAGTCTCCTGGTTTCACCAACAGTTCGAGCTGTAAGTCACCCAGGTCCACCCCAGTATGAGCTGTAAGACTCCTGGGTCACCTCAAGAGTAGGGCTACAAGACACCTTGCCCACCCCCAGTACGAGCTGTAAGACTCCTGGGCTACCTCCAGAGCAGGGCTGTAAGACACCAAGGCCACCCCCAGGTTCAGCATAGCGCAGGTTGAGTGTAGAAATCATATTAGTGTTTAGAATGTAAAGTAGAAAGTCTTTGACCAGTTCAGTTAGCAGAATTGCAAGCTATATGGTCCTGTTACTTTGGCCACCTTTTTGGTAAATTGATTAAAGGTTATTTCTACTAAAATGGTAGAATATTCATCTATTTTGGTGATGGTTAGGACGGCTGTAGGGGTTTATGGAGGAGGCCGTACTTTTTGTTTTTTAATAGGTGAACTTTAATCAATTTCCAATTCATTGTAATGAGTTTCCTTGAAATATCTACAGGGCTTTACTCAATCACCTCGTATATGGTTTGCATTGTACTATGGAGGGAATTTATCATACGCTAGCATCATGCTCTGTTGTATGATGAAAACCCCAAACCTCCTCCTCCCAAAAACATCAGGAGGGTTCCTCTTAATTTACCCAGAGGCTAGTGGCGCTGGCATACATCTCTATGCAGGGCCTTTGCTGGCGTAGAATTGTGCTAAAACCTGCATCAGTTCATAACGCTGTTCCAGCCCTAGTGTGCGCTGTCAGACTACTTGGCTACTCCCAGAGCTGGCTGTCAGACTCCAGGGCCACCACCATAGTAGGATGTTAGACTCCCGGGCCACCCCTACAGTCAGCTATTGGTACCACTGGTCACTCTGAGAGCAGGCTATCTCTGTCAGCTTCATAGAACTAGATGGAGCAGCCAGTGCATACGGGACTGGCTACTCTCCTCTTCACGGTTACGACGTGCTCCGTTTTCGTGTTCCATATTGAGTCCCCTCACTGAGATGTTTAACGATCAAGAAGTCACCCCCAGTCCTTTGGATAGGTGCTAACTTGTATGTCACTGGAGAACCCCTTTACTTGGTTTTCCGTTAACCTTACAAAGTGTAACCAAATGACTTTGTATCTGGTTCTGTATTGTACTATGGGAGGATTTTATCATACTCTGGCACATTGTGCGCTATTGTATGATGAAAACGCTGGCATCGGATATATCAGCATGCCAGATATATCAGAAGGGTCCAGCCTCTTTATTTAACATTTGGCGGCATTGGCGTACATCTTTATGAAATACCCTACCTGACTTAAAGTTGTGCTAAAACCTGCGCCTGTGCGGACCCCTGGAACACCATCGGGGCCGGATGGAAGACTTCTGCGTCACCCCCAGATCGGCCTGTAAGGCTCTGAGGCCTACCACATTGCGAGCTGTTAGACCATTGGGCTACCCCAAAAGCAGGCTGGAAGACACCTGTGTCAGCCCCTGAGCAAGCTGTAAGACTGCTGTTTCATATCCCATTTCCAGCTGTAAGTCTCCTGGTTTCACCAACAGTTCGAGCTGTAAGTCACCCAGGTCCACCCCAGTATGAGCTGTAAGACTCCTGGGTCACCTCAAGAGTAGGGCTACAAGACACCTTGCCCACCCCCAGTACGAGCTGTAAGACTCCCGGGCTACCTCCAGAGCAGGGCTGTAAGACACCAAGGCCACCCCCAGGTTCAGCATAGCGCAGGTTGAGTGTAGAAATCATATTAGTGTTTAGAATGTAAAGTAGAAAGTCTTTGACCAGTTCAGTTAGCAGAATTGCAAGCTATATGGTCCTGTTACTTTGGCCACCTTTTTGGTAAATTGATTAAAGGTTATTTCTACTAAAATGGTAGAATATTCATCTATTTTGGTGATGGTTAGGACGGCTGTAGGGGTTTATGGAGGAGGCCGTACTTTTTGTTTTTTAATAGGTGAACTTTAATCAATTTCCAATTCATTGTAATGAGTTTCCTTGAAATATCTACAGGGCTTTACTCAATCACCTTGTATATAATTTGCATTGTAATATGGAGGGAATTTATCATACGCTAGCATCATGCTCTGTTGTATGATGAAAACCCCAAACCTCCTCCTCCCAAAAACATCAGGAGGGTTCCTCTTAATTTACCCAGAGGCTAGTGGCGCTGGCATACATCTCTATGCAGGGCCTTTGCTGGCGTAGAATTGCGCTAAAACCTGCATCAGTTCATAACGCTGTTCCAGCCCTAGTGTGCGCTGTCAGACTACTTGGCTACTCCCAGAGCTGGCTGTCAGACTCCAGGGCCACCACCATAGTAGGATGTTAGACTCCCGGGCCACCCCTACAGTCAGCTATTGGTACCACTGGTCACTCTGAGAGCAGGCTATCTCTGTCAGCTTCATAGAACTAGATGGAGCAGCCAGTGCATGTGGGACTGGCTACACTCCTCTTCACGGTTACGACGTGCTCCGTTTTCGTGTTCCATATTGAGTCCCCTCACTGAGATGTTTAACGATCAAGAAGTCACCCCCAGTCCTTTGGATAGGTGCTAACTTGTATGTCACTGGAGAACCCCTTTACTTGGTTTTCCGTTAACCTTACAAAGTGTAACCAAATGACTTTGTATCTGGTTCTGTATTGTACTATGGGAGGATTTTATCATACTCTGGCACATTGTGCGCTATTGTATGATGAAAACGCTGGCATCGGATATATCAGCATGCCAGATATATCAGAAGGGTCCAGCCTCTTTATTTAACATTTGGCGGCATTGGCGTACATCTTTATGAAATACCCTACCTGACTTAAAGTTGTGCTAAAACCTGCGCCTGTGCGGACCCCTGGAACACCATCGGGGCCGGATGGAAGACTTCTGCGTCACCCCCAGATCGGCCTGTAAGGCTCTGAGGCCTACCACAGTGCGAGCTGTTAGACCATTGGGCTACCCCAAAAGCAGGCTGGAAGACACCTGTGTCAGCCCCTGAGCAAGCTGTAAGACTGCTGTTTCATATCCCATTTCCAGCTGTAAGTCTCCTGGTTTCACCAACAGTTCGAGCTGTAAGTCACCCAGGTCCACCCCAGTATGAGCTGTAAGACTCCTGGGTCACCTCAAGAGTAGGGCTACAAGACACCTTGCCCACCCCCAGTACGAGCTGTAAGACTCCTGGGCTACCTCCAGAGCAGGGCTGTAAGACACCAAGGCCACCCCCAGGTTCAGCATAGCGCAGGTTGAGTGTAGAAATCATATTAGTGTTTAGAATATAAAGTAGAAAGTCTTTGACCAGTTCAGTTAGCAGAATTGCAAGCTATATGGTCCTGTTACTTTGGCCACCTTTTTGGTAAATTGATTAAAGGTTATTTCTACTAAAATGGTAGAATATTCATCTATTTTGGTGATGGTTAGGACGGCTGTAGGGGTTTATGGAGGAGGCCGTACTTTTTGTTTTTTAATAGGTGAACTTTAATCAATTTCCAATTCATTGTAATGAGTTTCCTTGAAATATCTACATGGCTTTACTCAATCACCTCGTATATGGTTTGCATTGTACTATGGAGGGAATTTATCATACGCTAGCATCATGCTCTGTTGTATGATGAAAACCCCAAACCTCCTCCTCCCAAAAACATCAGGAGGGTTCCTCTTAATTTACCCAGAGGCTAGTGGCGCTGGCATACATCTCTATGCAGGGCCTTTGCTGGCGTAGAATTGTGCTAAAACCTGCATCAGTTCATAACGCTGTTCCAGCCCTAGTGTGCGCTGTCAGACTACTTGGCTACTCCCAGAGCTGGCTGTCAGACTCCAGGGCCACCACCATAGTAGGATGTTAGACTCCCGGGCCACCCCTACAGTCAGCTATTGGTACCACTGGTCACTCTGAGAGCAGGCTATCTCTGTCAGCTTCATAGAACTAGATGGAGCAGCCAGTGCATGCGGGACTGGCTACTCTCCTCTTCACGGTTACGACGTGCTCCGTTTTCGTGTTCCATATTGAGTCCCCTCACTGAGATGTTTAACGATCAAGAAGTCACCCCCAGTCCTTTGGATAGGTGCTAACTTGTATGTCACTGGAGAACCCCTTTACTTGGTTTTCCGTTAACCTTACAAAGTGTAACCAAATGACTTTGTATCTGGTTCTGTATTGTACTATGGGAGGATTTTATCATATTCTGGCACATTGTGCGCTATTGTATGATGAAAACGCTGGGATCGGATATATCAGCATGCCAGATATATCAGAAGGGTCCAGCCTCTTTATTTAACATTTGGCGGCATTGGCGTACATCTTTATGAAATACCCTACCTGACTTAAAGTTGTGCTAAAACCTGCGCCTGTGCGGACCCCTGGAACACCATCGGGGCCGGATGGAAGACTTCTGCGTCACCCCCAGATCGGCCTGTAAGGCTCTGAGGCCTACCACAGTGCGAGCTGTTAGACCATTGGGCTACCCCAAAAGCAGGCTGGAAGACACCTGTGTCAGCCCCTGAGCAAGCTGTAAGACTGCTGTTTCATATCCCATTTCCAGCTGTAAGTCTCCTGGTTTCACCAACAGTTCGAGCTGTAAGTCACCCAGGTCCACCCCAGTATGAGCTGTAAGACTCCTGGGTCACCTCAAGAGTAGGGCTACAAGACACCTTGCCCACCCCCAGTACGAGCTGTAAGACTCCCGGGCTACCTCCAGAGCAGGGCTGTAAGACACCAAGGCCACCCCCAGGTTCAGCATAGCGCAGGTTGAGTGTAGAAATCATATTAGTGTTTAGAATGTAAAGTAGAAAGTCTTTGACCAGTTCAGTTAGCAGAATTGCAAGCTATATGGTCCTGTTACTTTGGCCACCTTTTTGGTAAATTGATTAAAGGTTATTTCTACTAAAATGGTAGAATATTCATCTATTTTGGTGATGGTTAGGACGGCTGTAGGGGTTTATGGAGGAGGCCGTACTTTTTGTTTTTTAATAGGTGAACTTTAATCAATTTCCAATTCATTGTAATGAGTTTCCTTGAAATATCTACAGGGCTTTACTCAATCACCTTGTATATAGTTTGCATTGTAATATGGAGGGAATTTATCATATGCTAGCATCATGCTCTGTTGTATGATGAAAACCCCAAACCTCCTCCTCCCAAAAACATCAGGAGGGTTCCTCTTAATTTACCCAGAGGCTAGTGGCGCTGGCATACATCTCTATGCAGGGCCTTTGCTGGCGTAGAATTGCGCTAAAACCTGCATCAGTTCATAACGCTGTTCCAGCCCTAGTGTGCGCTGTCAGACTACTTGGCTACTCCCAGAGCTGGCTGTCAGACTCCAGGGCCACCACCATAGTAGGATGTTAGACTCCCGGGCCACCCCTACAGTCAGCTATTGGTACCACTGGTCACTCTGAGAGCAGGCTATCTCTGTCAGCTTCATAGAACTAGATGGAGCAGCCAGTGCATGTGGGACTGGCTACACTCCTCTTCACGGTTACGACGTGCTCCGTTTTCGTGTTCCATATTGAGTCCCCTCACTGAGATGTTTAACGTTCAAGAAGTCACCCCCAGTCCTTTGGATAGGTGCTAACTTGTATGTCACTGGAGAACCCCTTTACTTGGTTTTCCGTTAACCTTACAAAGTGTAACCAAATGACTTTGTATCTGGTTCTGTATTGTACTATGGGAGGATTTTATCATACTCTGGCACATTGTGCGCTATTGTATGATGAAAACGCTGGCATCGGATATATCAGCATGCCAGATATATCAGAAGGGTCCAGCCTCTTTATTTAACATTTGGCGGCATTGGCGTACATCTTTATGAAATACCCTACCTGACTTAAAGTTGTGCTAAAACCTGCGCCTGTGCGGACCCCTGGAACACCATCGGGGCCGGATGGAAGACTTCTGCGTCACCCCCAGATCGGCCTGTAAGGCTCTGAGGCCTACCACAGTGCGAGCTGTTAGACCATTGGGCTACCCCAAAAGCAGGCTGGAAGACACCTGTGTCAGCACCTGAGCAAGCTGTAAGACTGCTGTTTCATATCCCATTTCCAGCTGTAAGTCTCCTGGTTTCACCAACAGTTCGAGCTGTAAGTCACCCAGGTCCACCCCATTATGAGCTGTAAGACTCCTGGGTCACCTCAAGAGTAGGGCTACAAGACACCTTGCCCACCCCCAGTACGAGCTGTAAGACTCCTGGGCTACCTCCAGAGCAGGGCTGTAAGACACCAAGGCCACCCCCAGGTTCAGCATAGCGCAGGTTGAGTGTAGAAATCATATTAGTGTTTAGAATGTAAAGTAGAAAGTCTTTGACCAGTTCAGTTAGCAGAATTGCAAGCTATATGGTCCTGTTACTTTGGCCACCTTTTTGGTAAATTGATTAAAGGTTATTTCTACTAAAATGGTAGAATATTCATCTATTTTGGTGATGGTTAGGACGGCTGTAGGGGTTTATGGAGGAGGCCGTACTTTTTGTTTTTTAATAGGTGAACTTTAATCAATTTCCAATTCATTGTAATGAGTTTCCTTGAAATATCTACAGGGCTTTACTCAATCACCTTGTATATAGTTTGCATTGTAATATGGAGGGAATTTATCATACGCTAGCATCATGCTCTGTTGTATGATGAAAACCCCAAACCTCCTCCTCCCAAAAACATCAGGAGGGTTCCTCTTAATTTACCCAGAGGCTAGTGGCGCTGGCATACATCTCTATGCAGGGCCTTTGCTGGCGTAGAATTGCGCTAAAACCTGCATCAGTTCATAACGCTGTTCCAGCCCTAGTGTGCGCTGTCAGACTACTTGGCTACTCCCAGAGCTGGCTGTCAGACTCCAGGGCCACCACCATAGTAGGATGTTAGACTCCCGGGCCACCCCTACAGTCAGCTATTGGTACCACTGGTCACTCTGAGAGCAGGCTATCTCTGTCAGCTTCATAGAACTAGATGGAGCAGCCAGTGCATGCGGGACTGGCTACTCTCCTCTTCACGGTTACGACGTGCTCCGTTTTCGTGTTCCATATTGAGTCCCCTCACTGAGATGTTTAACGATCAAGAAGTCACCCCCAGTCCTTTGGATAGGTGCTAACTTGTATGTCACTGGAGAACCCCTTTACTTGGTTTTCCGTTAACCTTACAAAGTGTAACCAAATGACTTTGTATCTGGTTCTGTATTGTACTATGGGAGGATTTTATCATACTCTGGCACATTGTGCGCTATTGTATGATGAAAACGCTGGCATCGGATATATCAGCATGCCAGATATATCAGAAGGGTCCAGCCTCTTTATTTAACATTTGGCGGCATTGGCGTACATCTTTATGAAATACCCTACCTGACTTAAAGTTGTGCTAAAACCTGCGCCTGTGCGGACCCCTGGAACACCATCGGGGCCGGATGGAAGACTTCTGCGTCACCCCCAGATCGGCCTGTAAGGCTCTGAGGCCTACCACAGTGCGAGCTGTTAGACCATTGGGCTACCCCAAAAGCAGGCTGGAAGACACCTGTGTCAGCCCCTGAGCAAGCTGTAAGACTGCTGTTTCATATCCCATTTCCAGCTGTAAGTCTCCTGGTTTCACCAACAGTTCGAGCTGTAAGTCACCCAGGTCCACCCCAGTATGAGTTGTAAGACTCCTGGGTCACCTCAAGAGTAGGGCTACAAGACACCTTGCCCACCCCCAGTACGAGCTGTAAGACTCCTGGGCTACCTCCAGAGCAGGGCTGTAAGACACCAAGGCCACCCCCAGGTTCAGCATAGCGCAGGTTGAGTGTAGAAATCATATTAGTGTTTAGAATGTAAAGTAGAAAGTCTTTGACCAGTTCAGTTAGCAGAATTGCAAGCTATATGGTCCTGTTACTTTGGCCACCTTTTTGGTAAATTGATTAAAGGTTATTTCTACTAAAATGGTAGAATATTCATCTATTTTGGTGATGGTTAGGACGGCTGTAGGGGTTTATGGAGGAGGCCGTACTTTTTGTTTTTTAATAGGTGAACTTTAATCAATTTCCAATTCATTGTAATGAGTTTCCTTGAAATATCTACAGGGCTTTACTCAATCACCTTGTATATAGTTTGCATTGTAATATGGAGGGAATTTATCATACGCTAGCATCATGCTCTGTTGTATGATGAAAACCCCAAACCTCCTCCTCCCAAAAACATCAGGAGGGTTCCTCTTAATTTACCCAGAGGCTAGTGGCGCTGGCATACATCTCTATGCAGGGCCTTTGCTGGCGTAGAATTGCGCTAAAACCTGCATCAGTTCATAACGCTGTTCCAGCCCTAGTGTGCGCTGTCAGACTACTTGGCTACTCCCAGAGCTGGCTGTCAGACTCCAGGGCCACCACCATAGTAGGATGTTAGACTCCCGGGCCACCCCTACAGTCAGCTATTGGTACCACTGGTCACTCTGAGAGCAGGCTATCTCTGTCAGCTTCATAGAACTAGATGGAGCAGCCAGTGCATGCGGGACTGGCTACTCTCCTCTTCACGGTTACGACGTGCTCCGTTTTCGTGTTCCATATTGAGTCCCCTCACTGAGATGTTTAACGATCAAGAAGTCACCCCCAGTCCTTTGGATAGGTGCTAACTTGTATGTCACTGGAGAACCCCTTTACTTGGTTTTCCGTTAACCTTACAAAGTGTAACCAAATGACTTTGTATCTGGTTCTGTATTGTACTATGGGAGGATTTTATCATACTCTGGCACATTGTGCGCTATTGTATGATGAAAACGCTGGCATCGGATATATCAGCATGCCAGATATATCAGAAGGGTCCAGCCTCTTTATTTAACATTTGGCGGCATTGGCGTACATCTTTATGAAATACCCTACCTGACTTAAAGTTGTGCTAAAACCTGCGCCTGTGCGGACCCCTGGAACACCATCGGGGCCGGATGGAAGACTTCTGCGTCACCCCCAGATCGGCCTGTAAGGCTCTGAGGCCTACCACAGTGCGAGCTGTTAGACCATTGGGCTACCCCAAAAGCAGGCTGGAAGACACCTGTGTCAGCCCCTGAGCAAGCTGTAAGACTGCTGTTTCATATCCCATTTCCAGCTGTAAGTCTCCTGGTTTCACCAACAGTTCGAGCTGTAAGTCACCCAGGTCCACCCCAGTATGAGTTGTAAGACTCCTGGGTCACCTCAAGAGTAGGGCTACAAGACACCTTGCCCACCCCCAGTACGAGCTGTAAGACTCCTGGGCTACCTCCAGAGCAGGGCTGTAAGACACCAAGGCCACCCCCAGGTTCAGCATAGCGCAGGTTGAGTGTAGAAATCATATTAGTGTTTAGAATGTAAAGTAGAAAGTCTTTGACCAGTTCAGTTAGCAGAATTGCAAGCTATATGGTCCTGTTACTTTGGCCACCTTTTTGGTAAATTGATTAAAGGTTATTTCTACTAAAATGGTAGAATATTCATCTATTTTGGTGATGGTTAGGACGGCTGTAGGGGTTTATGGAGGAGGCCGTACTTTTTGTTTTTTAATAGGTGAACTTTAATCAATTTCCAATTCATTGTAATGAGTTTCCTTGAAATATCTACAGGGCTTTACTCAATCACCTTGTATATAGTTTGCATTGTAATATGGAGGGAATTTATCATACGCTAGCATCATGCTCTGTTGTATGATGAAAACCCCAAACCTCCTCCTCCCAAAAACATCAGGAGGGTTCCTCTTAATTTACCCAGAGGCTAGTGGCGCTGGCATACATCTCTATGCAGGGCCTTTGCTGGCGTAGAATTGCGCTAAAACCTGCATCAGTTCATAACCCTGTTCCAGCCCTAGTGTGCGCTGTCAGACTACTTGGCTACTCCCAGAGCTGGCTGTCAGACTCCAGGGCCACCACCATAGTAGGATGTTAGACTCCCGGGCCACCCCTACAGTCAGCTATTGGTACCACTGGTCACTCTGAGAGCAGGCTATCTCTGTCAGCTTCATAGAACTAGATGGAGCAGCCAGTGCATGTGGGACTGGCTACACTCCTCTTCACGGTTACGACGTGCTCCGTTTTCGTGTTCCATATTGAGTCCCCTCACTGAGATGTTTAACGATCAAGAAGTCACCCCCAGTCCTTTGGATAGGTGCTAACTTGTATGTCACTGGAGAACCCCTTTACTTGGTTTTCCGTTAACCTTACAAAGTGTAACCAAATGACTTTGTATCTGGTTCTGTATTGTACTATGGGAGGATTTTATCATACTCTGGCACATTGTGCGCTATTGTATGATGAAAACGCTGGCATCGGATATATCAGCATGCCAGATATATCAGAAGGGTCCAGCCTCTTTATTTAACATTTGGCGGCATTGGCGTACATCTTTATGAAATACCCTACCTGACTTAAAGTTGTGCTAAAACCTGCGCCTGTGCGGACCCCTGGAACACCATCGGGGCCGGATGGAAGACTTCTGCGTCACCCCCAGATCGGCCTGTAAGGCTCTGAGGCCTACCACAGTGCGAGCTGTTAGACCATTGGGCTACCCCAAAAGCAGGCTGGAAGACACCTGTGTCAGCCCCTGAGCAAGCTGTAAGACTGCTGTTTCATATCCCATTTCCAGCTGTAAGTCTCCTGGTTTCACCAACAGTTCGAGCTGTAAGTCACCCAGGTCCACCCCAGTATGAGCTGTAAGACTCCTGGGTCACCTCAAGAGTAGGGCTACAAGACACCTTGCCCACCCCCAGTACGAGCTGTAAGACTCCTGGGCTACCTCCAGAGCAGGGCTGTAAGACACCAAGGCCACCCCCAGGTTCAGCATAGCGCAGGTTGAGTGTAGAAATCATATTAGTGTTTAGAATGTAAAGTAGAAAGTCTTTGACCAGTTCAGTTAGCAGAATTGCAAGCTATATGGTCCTGTTACTTTGGCCACCTTTTTGGTAAATTGATTAAAGGTTATTTCTACTAAAATGGTAGAATATTCATCTATTTTGGTGATGGTTAGGACGGCTGTAGGGGTTTATGGAGGAGGCCGTACTTTTTGTTTTTTAATAGGTGAACTTTAATCAATTTCCAATTCATTGTAATGAGTTTCCTTGAAATATCTACAGGGCTTTACTCAATCACCTTGTATATAGTTTGCATTGTAATATGGAGGGAATTTATCATACGCTAGCATCATGCTCTGTTGTATGATGAAAACCCCAAACCTCCTCCTCCCAAAAACATCAGGAGGGTTCCTCTTAATTTACCCAGAGGCTAATGGCGCTGGCATACATCTCTATGCAGGGCCTTTGCTGGCGTAGAATTGCGCTAAAACCTGCATCAGTTCATAACGCTGTTCCAGCCCTAGTGTGCGCTGTCAGACTACTTGGCTACTCCCAGAGCTGGCTGTCAGACTCCAGGGCCACCACCATAGTAGGATGTTAGACTCCCGGCCACCCCTACAGTCAGCTATTGGTACCACTGGTCACTCTGAGAGCAGGCTATCTCTGTCAGCTTCATAGAACTAGATGGAGCAGCCAGTGCATGCGGGACTGGCTACTCTCCTCTTCACGGTTACGACGTGCTCCGTTTTCGTGTTCCATATTGAGTCCCCTCACTAAGATGTTTAACGATCAAGAAGTCACCCCCAGTCCTTTGGATAGGTTCTAACTTGTATGTCACTGGAGAACCCCTTTACTTGGTTTTCCGTTAACCTTACAAAGTGTAACCAAATGACTTTGTATCTGGTTCTGTATTGTACTATGGGAGGATTTTATCGTACTCTGGCACATTGTGCGCTATTGTATGATGAAAACGCTGGCATCGGATATATCAGCATGCCAGATATATCAGAAGGGTCCAGCCTCTTTATTTAACATTTGGCGGCATTGGCGTACATCTTTATGAAATACCCTACCTGACTTAAAGTTGTGCTAAAACCTGCGCCTGTGCGGACCCCTGGAACACCATCGGGGCCGGATGGAAGACTTCTGCGTCACCCCCAGATCGGCCTGTAAGGCTCTGAGGCCTACCACAGTGCGAGCTGTTAGACCATTGGGCTACCCCAAAAGCAGGCTGGAAGACACCTGTGTCAGCCCCTGAGCAAGCTGTAAGACTGCTGTTTCATATCCCATTTCCAGCTGTAAGTCTCCTGGTTTCACCAACAGTTCGAGCTGTAAGTCACCCAGGTCCACCCCAGTATGAGCTGTAAGACTCCTGGGTCACCTCAAGAGTAGGGCTACAAGACACCTTGCCCACCCCCAGTACGAGCTGTAAGACTCCTGGGCTACCTCCAGAGCAGGGCTGTAAGACACCAAGGCCACCCCCAGGTTCAGCATAGCGCAGGTTGAGTGTAGAAATCATATTAGTGTTTAGAATGTAAAGTAGAAAGTCTTTGACCAGTTCAGTTAGCAGAATTGCAAGCTATTTGGTCCTGTTACTTTGGCCACCTTTTTGGTAAATTGATTAAAGGTTATTTCTACTAAAATGGTAGAATATTCATCTATTTTGGTGATGGTTAGGACGGCTGTAGGGGTTTATGGAGGAGGCCGTACTTTTTGTTTTTTAATAGGTGAACTTTAATCAATTTCCAATTCATTGTAATGAGTTTCCTTGAAATATCTACAGGGCTTTACTCAATCACCTTGTATATAGTTTGCATTGTAATATGGAGGGAATTTATCATACGCTAGCATCATGCTCTGTTGTATGATGAAAACCCCAAACCTCCTCCTCCCAAAAACATCAGGAGGGTTCCTCTTAATTTACCCAGAGGCTAGTGGCGCTGGCATACATCTCTATGCAGGGCCTTTGCTGGCGTAGAATTGCGCTAAAACCTGCATCAGTTCATAACGCTGTTCCAGCCCTAGTGTGCGCTGTCAGACTACTTGGCTACTCCCAGAGCTGGCTGTCAGACTCGAGGGCCACCACCATAGTAGGATGTTAGACTCCCGGGCCACCCCTACAGTCAGCTATTGGTACCACTGGTCACTCTGAGAGCAGGCTATCTCTGTCAGCTTCATAGAACTAGATGGAGCAGCCAGTGCATGCGGGACTGGCTACTCTCCTCTTCACGGTTACGACGTGCTCCGTTTTCGTGTTCCATATTGAGTCCCCTCACTGAGATGTTTAACGATCAAGAAGTCACCCCCAGTCCTTTGGATAGGTGCTAACTTGTATGTCACTGGAGAACCCCTTTACTTGGTTTTCCGTTAACCTTACAAAGTGTAACCAAATGACTTTGTATCTGGTTCTGTATTGTACTATGGGAGGATTTTATCATACTCTGGCACATTGTGCGCTATTGTATGATGAAAACGCTGGCATCGGATATATCAGCATGCCAGATATATCAGAAGGGTCCAGCCTCTTTATTTAACATTTGGCGGCATTGGCGTACATCTTTATGAAATACCCTACCTGACTTAAAGTTGTGCTAAAACCTGCGCCTGTGCGGACCCCTGGAACACCATCGGGGCCGGATGGAAGACTTCTGCGTCACCCCCAGATCGGCCTGTAAGGCTCTGAGGCCTACCACAGTGCGAGCTGTTAGACCATTGGGCTACCCCAAAAGCAGGCTGGAAGACACCTGTGTCAGCCCCTGAGCAAGCTGTAAGACTGCTGTTTCATATCCCATTTCCAGCTGTAAGTCTCCTGGTTTCACCAACAGTTCGAGCTGTAAGTCACCCAGGTCCACCCCAGTATGAGTTGTAAGACTCCTGGGTCACCTCAAGAGTAGGGCTACAAGACACCTTGCCCACCCCCAGTACGAGCTGTAAGACTCCTGGGCTACCTCCAGAGCAGGGCTGTAAGACACCAAGGCCACCCCCAGGTTCAGCATAGCGCAGGTTGAGTGTAGAAATCATATTAGTGTTTAGAATGTAAAGTAGAAAGTCTTTGACCAGTTCAGTTAGCAGAATTGCAAGCTATATGGTCCTGTTACTTTGGCCACCTTTTTGGTAAATTGATTAAAGGTTATTTCTACTAAAATGGTAGAATATTCATCTATTTTGGTGATGGTTAGGACGGCTGTAGGGGTTTATGGAGGAGGCCGTACTTTTTGTTTTTTAATAGGTGAACTTTAATCAATTTCCAATTCATTGTAATGAGTTTCCTTGAAATATCTACAGGGCTTTACTCAATCACCTTGTATATAGTTTGCATTGTAATATGGAGGGAATTTATCATACGCTAGCATCATGCTCTGTTGTATGATGAAAACCCCAAACCTCCTCCTCCCAAAAACATCAGGAGGGTTCCTCTTAATTTACCCAGAGGCTAGTGGCGCTGGCATACATCTCTATGCAGGGCCTTTGCTGGCGTAGAATTGCGCTAAAACCTGCATCAGTTCATAACCCTGTTCCAGCCCTAGTGTGCGCTGTCAGACTACTTGGCTACTCCCAGAGCTGGCTGTCAGACTCCAGGGCCACCACCATAGTAGGATGTTAGACTCCCGGGCCACCCCTACAGTCAGCTATTGGTACCACTGGTCACTCTGAGAGCAGGCTATCTATGTCAGCTTCATAGAACTAGATGGAGCAGCCAGTGCATGTGGGACTGGCTACACTCCTCTTCACGGTTACGACGTGCTCCGTTTTCGTGTTCCATATTGAGTCCCCTCACTGAGATGTTTAACGATCAAGAAGTCACCCCCAGTCCTTTGGATAGGTGCTAACTTGTATGTCACTGGAGAACCCCTTTACTTGGTTTTCCGTTAACCTTACAAAGTGTAACCAAATGACTTTGTATCTGGTTCTGTATTGTACTATGGGAGGATTTTATCATACTCTGGCACATTGTGCGCTATTGTATGATGAAAACGCTGGCATCGGATATATCAGCATGCCAGATATATCAGAAGGGTCCAGCCTCTTTATTTAACATTTGGCGGCATTGGCGTACATCTTTATGAAATACCCTACCTGACTTAAAGTTGTGCTAAAACCTGCGCCTGTGCGGACCCCTGGAACACCATCGGGGCCGGATGGAAGACTTCTGCGTCACCCCCAGATCGGCCTGTAAGGCTCTGAGGCCTACCACAGTGCGAGCTGTTAGACCATTGGGCTACCCCAAAAGCAGGCTGGAAGACACCTGTGTCAGCCCCTGAGCAAGCTGTAAGACTGCTGTTTCATATCCCATTTCCAGCTGTAAGTCTCCTGGTTTCACCAACAGTTCGAGCTGTAAGTCACCCAGGTCCACCCCAGTATGAGCTGTAAGACTCCTGGTTCACCTCAAGAGTAGGGCTACAAGACACCTTGCCCACCCCCAGTACGAGCTGTAAGACTCCTGGGCTACCTCCAGAGCAGGGCTGTAAGACACCAAGGCCACCCCCAGGTTCAGCATAGCGCAGGTTGAGTGTAGAAATCATATTAGTGTTTAGAATGTAAAGTAGAAAGTCTTTGACCAGTTCAGTTAGCAGAATTGCAAGCTATATGGTCCTGTTACTTTGGCCACCTTTTTGGTAAATTGATTAAAGGTTATTTCTACTAAAATGGTAGAATATTCATCTATTTTGGTGATGGTTAGGACGGCTGTAGGGGTTTATGGAGGAGGCCGTACTTTTTGTTTTTTAATAGGTGAACTTTAATCAATTTCCAATTCATTGTAATGAGTTTCCTTGAAATATCTACAGGGCTTTACTCAATCACCTTGTATATAGTTTGCATTGTAATATGGAGGGAATTTATCATACGCTAGCATCATGCTCTGTTGTATGATGAAAACCCCAAACCTCCTCCTCCCAAAAACATCAGGAGGGTTCCTCTTAATTTACCCAGAGGCTAGTGGCGCTGGCATACATCTCTATGCGGGGCCTTTTCTGGCGTAGAATTGCGCTAAAACCTGCATCAGTTCATAACGCTGTTCCAGCCCTAGTGTGCGCTGTCAGACTACTTGGCTACTCCCAGAGCTGGCTGTCAGACTCCAGGGCCACCACCATAGTAGGATGTTAGACTCCCGGGCCACCCCTACAGTCAGCTATTGGTACCACTGGTCACTCTGAGAGCAGGCTATCTCTGTCAGCTTCATAGAACTAGATGGAGCAGCCAGTGCATGCGGGACTGGCTACTCTCCTCTTCACGGTTACGACGTGCTCCGTTTTCGTGTTCCATATTGAGTCCCCTCACTGAGATGTTTAACGATCAAGAAGTCACCCCCAGTCCTTTGGATAGGTGCTAACTTGTATGTCACTGGAGAACCCCTTTACTTGGTTTTCCGTTAACCTTACAAAGTGTAACCAAATGACTTTGTATCTGGTTCTGTATTGTACTATGGGAGGATTTTATCATACTCTGGCACATTGTGCGCTATTGTATGATGAAAACGCTGGCATCGGATATATCAGCATGCCAGATATATCAGAAGGGTCCAGCCTCTTTATTTAACATTTGGCGGCATTGGCGTACATCTTTATGAAATACCCTACCTGACTTAAAGTTGTGCTAAAACCTGCGCCTGTGCGGACCCCTGGAACACCATCGGGGCCGGATGGAAGACTTCTGCGTCACCCCCAGATCGGCCTGTAAGGCTCTGAGGCCTACCACAGTGCGAGCTGTTAGACCATTGGGCTACCCCAAAAGCAGGCTGGAAGACACCTGTGTCAGCCCCTGAGCAAGCTGTAAGACTGCTGTTTCATATCCCATTTCCAGCTGTAAGTCTCCTGGTTTCACCAACAGTTCGAGCTGTAAGTCACCCAGGTCCACCCCAGTATGAGCTGTAAGACTCCTGGGTCACCTCAAGAGTAGGGCTACAAGACACCTTGCCCACCCCCAGTACGAGCTGTAAGACTCCTGGGCTACCTCCAGAGCAGGGCTGTAAGACACCAAGGCCACCCCCAGGTTCAGCATAGCGCAGGTTGAGTGTAGAAATCATATTAGTGTTTAGAATGTAAAGTAGAAAGTCTTTGACCAGTTCAGTTAGCAGAATTGCAAGCTATATGGTCCTGTTACTTTGGCCACCTTTTTGGTAAATTGATTAAAGGTTATTTCTACTAAAATGGTAGAATATTCATCTATTTTGGTGATGGTTAGGACGGCTGTAGGGGTTTATGGAGGAGGCCGTACTTTTTGTTTTTTAATAGGTGAACTTTAATCAATTTCCAATTCATTGTAATGAGTTTCCTTGAAATATCTACAGGGCTTTACTCAATCACCTTGTATATAGTTTGCATTGTAATATGGAGGGAATTTATCATACGCTAGCATCATGCTCTGTTGTATGATGAAAACCCCAAACCTCCTCCTCCCAAAAACATCAGGAGGGTTCCTCTTAATTTACCCAGAGGCTAGTGGCGCTGGCATACATCTCTATGCAGGGCCTTTGCTGGCGTAGAATTGCGCTAAAACCTGCATCAGTTCATAACGCTGTTCCAGCCCTAGTGTGCGCTGTCAGACTACTTGGCTACTCCCAGAGCTGGCTGTCAGACTCCGGGGCCACCACCATAGTAGGATGTTAGACTCCCGGGCCACCCCTACAGTCAGCTATTGGTACCACTGGTCACTCTGAGAGCAGGCTATCTCTGTCAGCTTCATAGAACTAGATGGAGCAGCCAGTGCATGTGGGACTGGCTACACTCCTCTTCACGGTTACGACGTGCTCCGTTTTCGTGTTCCATATTGAGTCCCCTCACTGAGATGTTTAACGATCAAGAAGTCACCCCCAGTCCTTTGGATAGGTGCTAACTTGTATGTCACTGGAGAACCCCTTTACTTGGTTTTCCGTTAACCTTACAAAGTGTAACCAAATGACTTTGTATCTGGTTCTGTATTGTACTATGGGAGGATTTTATCATACTCTGGCACATTGTGCGCTATTGTATGATGAAAACGCTGGCATCGGATATATCAGCATGCCAGATATATCAGAAGGGTCCAGCCTCTTTATTTAACATTTGGCGGCATTGGCGTACATCTTTATGAAATACCCTACCTGACTTAAAGTTGTGCTAAAACCTGCGCCTGTGCGGACCCCTGGAACACCATCGGGGCCGGATGGAAGACTTCTGCGTCACCCCCAGATCGGCCTGTAAGGCTCTGAGGCCTACCACAGTGCGAGCTGTTAGACCATTGGGCTACCCCAAAAGCAGGCTGGAAGACACCTGTGTCAGCCCCTGAGCAAGCTGTAAGACTGCTGTTTCATATCCCATTTCCAGCTGTAAGTCTCCTGGTTTCACCAACAGTTCGAGCTGTAAGTCACCCAGGTCCACCCCAGTATGAGCTGTAAGACTCCTGGGTCACCTCAAGAGTAGGGCTACAAGACACCTTGCCCACCCCCAGTACGAGCTGTAAGACTCCTGGGCTACCTCCAGAGCAGGGCTGTAAGACACCAAGGCCACCCCCAGGTTCAGCATAGCGCAGGTTGAGTGTAGAAATCATATTAGTGTTTAGAATGTAAAGTAGAAAGTCTTTGACCAGTTCAGTTAGCAGAATTGCAAGCTATATGGTCCTGTTACTTTGGCCACCTTTTTGGTAAATTGATTAAAGGTTATTTCTACTAAAATGGTAGAATATTCATCTATTTTGGTGATGGTTAGGACGGCTGTAGGGGTTTATGGAGGAGGCCGTACTTTTTGTTTTTTAATAGGTGAACTTTAATCAATTTCCAATTCATTGTAATGAGTTTCCTTGAAATATCTACAGGGCTTTACTCAATCACCTTGTATATAGTTTGCATTGTAATATGGAGGGAATTTATCATACGCTAGCATCATGCTCTGTTGTATGATGAAAACCCCAAACCTCCTCCTCCCAAAAACATCAGGAGGGTTCCTCTTAATTTACCCAGAGGCTAGTGGCGCTGGCATACATCTCTATGCAGGGCCTTTGCTGGCGTAGAATTGCGCTAAAACCTGCATCAGTTCATAACGCTGTTCCAGCCCTAGTGTGCGCTGTCAGACTACTTGGCTACTCCCAGAGCTGGCTGTCAGACTCCAGGGCCACCACCATAGTAGGATGTTAGACTCCCGGCCACCCCTACAGTCAGCTATTGGTACCACTGGTCACTCTGAGAGCAGGCTATCTCTGTCAGCTTCATAGAACTAGATGGAGCAGCCAGTGCATGCGGGACTGGCTACTCTCCTCTTCACGGTTACGACGTGCTCCGTTTTCGTGTTCCATATTGAGTCCCCTCACTAAGATGTTTAACGATCAAGAAGTCACCCCCAGTCCTTTGGATAGGTTCTAACTTGTATGTCACTGGAGAACCCCTTTACTTGGTTTTCCGTTAACCTTACAAAGTGTAACCAAATGACTTTGTATCTGGTTCTGTATTGTACTATGGGAGGATTTTATCGTACTCTGGCACATTGTGCGCTATTGTATGATGAAAACGCTGGCATCGGATATATCAGCATGCCAGATATATCAGAAGGGTCCAGCCTCTTTATTTAACATTTGGCGGCATTGGCGTACATCTTTATGAAATACCCTACCTGACTTAAAGTTGTGCTAAAACCTGCGCCTGTGCGGACCCCTGGAACACCATCGGGGCCGGATGGAAGACTTCTGCGTCACCCCCAGATCGGCCTGTAAGGCTCTGAGGCCTACCACAGTGCGAGCTGTTAGACCATTGGGCTACCCCAAAAGCAGGCTGGAAGACACCTGTGTCAGCCCCTGAGCAAGCTGTAAGACTGCTGTTTCATATCCCATTTCCAGCTGTAAGTCTCCTGGTTTCACCAACAGTTCGAGCTGTAAGTCACCCAGGTCCACCCCAGTATGAGCTGTAAGACTCCTGGGTCACCTCAAGAGTAGGGCTACAAGACACCTTGCCCACCCCCAGTACGAGCTGTAAGACTCCTGGGCTACCTCCAGAGCAGGGCTGTAAGACACCAAGGCCACCCCCAGGTTCAGCATAGCGCAGGTTGAGTGTAGAAATCATATTAGTGTTTAGAATGTAAAGTAGAAAGTCTTTGACCAGTTCAGTTAGCAGAATTGCAAGCTATATGGTCCTGTTACTTTGGCCACCTTTTTGGTAAATTGATTAAAGGTTATTTCTACTAAAATGGTAGAATATTCATCTATTTTGGTGATGGTTAGGACGGCTGTAGGGGTTTATGGAGGAGGCCGTACTTTTTGTTTTTTAATAGGTGAACTTTAATCAATTTCCAATTCATTGTAATGAGTTTCCTTGAAATATCTACAGGGCTTTACTCAATCACCTTGTATATAGTTTGCATTGTAATATGGAGGGAATTTATCATACGCTAGCATCATGCTCTGTTGTATGATGAAAACCCCAAACCTCCTCCTCCCAAAAACATCAGGAGGGTTCCTCTTAATTTACCCAGAGGCTAGTGGCGCTGGCATACATCTCTATGCAGGGCCTTTGCTGGCGTAGAATTGCGCTAAAACCTGCATCAGTTCATAACGCTGTTCCAGCCCTAGTGTGCGCTGTCAGACTACTTGGCTACTCCCAGAGCTGGCTGTCAGACTCGAGGGCCACCACCATAGTAGGATGTTAGACTCCCGGGCCACCCCTACAGTCAGCTATTGGTACCACTGGTCACTCTGAGAGCAGGCTATCTCTGTCAGCTTCATAGAACTAGATGGAGCAGCCAGTGCATGCGGGACTGGCTACTCTCCTCTTCACGGTTACGACGTGCTCCGTTTTCGTGTTCCATATTGAGTCCCCTCACTGAGATGTTTAACGATCAAGAAGTCACCCCCAGTCCTTTGGATAGGTGCTAACTTGTATGTCACTGGAGAACCCCTTTACTTGGTTTTCCGTTAACCTTACAAAGTGTAACCAAATGACTTTGTATCTGGTTCTGTATTGTACTATGGGAGGATTTTATCATACTCTGGCACATTGTGCGCTATTGTATGATGAAAACGCTGGCATCGGATATATCAGCATGCCAGATATATCAGAAGGGTCCAGCCTCTTTATTTAACATTTGGCGGCATTGGCGTACATCTTTATGAAATACCCTACCTGACTTAAAGTTGTGCTAAAACCTGCGCCTGTGCGGACCCCTGGAACACCATCGGGGCCGGATGGAAGACTTCTGCGTCACCCCCAGATCGGCCTGTAAGGCTCTGAGGCCTACCACAGTGCGAGCTGTTAGACCATTGGGCTACCCCAAAAGCAGGCTGGAAGACACCTGTGTCAGCCCCTGAGCAAGCTGTAAGACTGCTGTTTCATATCCCATTTCCAGCTGTAAGTCTCCTGGTTTCACCAACAGTTCGAGCTGTAAGTCACCCAGGTCCACCCCAGTATGAGCTGTAAGACTCCTGGGTCACCTCAAGAGTAGGGCTACAAGACACCTTGCCCACCCCCAGTACGAGCTGTAAGACTCCTGGGCTACCTCCAGAGCAGGGCTGTAAGACACCAAGGCCACCCCCAGGTTCAGCATAGCGCAGGTTGAGTGTAGAAATCATATTAGTGTTTAGAATGTAAAGTAGAAAGTCTTTGACCAGTTCAGTTAGCAGAATTGCAAGCTATATGGTCCTGTTACTTTGGCCACCTTTTTGGTAAATTGATTAAAGGTTATTTCTACTAAAATGGTAGAATATTCATCTATTTTGGTGATGGTTAGGACGGCTGTAGGGGTTTATGGAGGAGGCCGTACTTTTTGTTTTTTAATAGGTGAACTTTAATCAATTTCCAATTCATTGTAATGAGTTTCCTTGAAATATCTACAGGGCTTTACTCAATCACCTTGTATATAGTTTGCATTGTAATATGGAGGGAATTTATCATACGCTAGCATCATGCTCTGTTGTATGATGAAAACCCCAAACCTCCTCCTCCCAAAAACATCAGGAGGGTTCCTCTTAATTTACCCAGAGGCTAGTGGCGCTGGCATACATCTCTATGCAGGGCCTTTGCTGGCGTAGAATTGCGCTAAAACCTGCATCAGTTCATAACGCTGTTCCAGCCCTAGTGTGCGCTGTCAGACTACTTGGCTACTCCCAGAGCTGGCTGTCAGACTCCAGGGCCACCACCATAGTAGGATGTTAGACTCCCGGGCCACCCCTACAGTCAGCTATTGGTACCACTGGTCACTCTGAGAGCAGGCTATCTCTGTCAGCTTCATAGAACTAGATGGAGCAGCCAGTGCATGCGGGACTGGCTACTCTCCTCTTCACGGTTACGACGTGCTCCGTTTTCGTGTTCCATATTGAGTCCCCTCACTGAGATGTTTAACGATCAAGAAGTCACCCCCAGTCCTTTGGATAGGTGCTAACTTGTATGTCACTGGAGAACCCCTTTACTTGGTTTTTTCCGTTAACCTTACAAAGTGTAACCAAATGACTTTGTATCTGGTTCTGTATTGTACTATGGGAGGATTTTATCATACTCTGGCACATTGTGCGCTATTGTATGATGAAAACGCTGGCATCGGATATATCAGCATGCCAGATATATCAGAAGGGTCCAGCCTCTTTATTTAACATTTGGCGGCATTGGCGTACATCTTTATGAAATACCCTACCTGACTTAAAGTTGTGCTAAAACCTGCGCCTGTGCGGACCCCTGGAACACCATCGGGGCCGGATGGAAGACTTCTGCGTCACCCCCAGATCGGCCTGTAAGGCTCTGAGGCCTACCACAGTGCGAGCTGTTAGACCGTTGGGCTACCCCAAAAGCAGGCTGGAAGACACCTGTGTCAGCCCCTGAGCAAGCTGTAAGACTGCTGTTTCATATCCCATTTCCAGCTGTAAGTCTCCTGGTTTCACCAACAGTTCGAGCTGTAAGTCACCCAGGTCCACCCCAGTATGAGCTGTAAGACTCCTGGGTCACCTCAAGAGTAGGGCTACAAGACACCTTGCCCACCCCCAGTACGAGCTGTAAGACTCCTGGGCTACCTCCAGAGCAGGGCTGTAAGACACCAAGGCCACCCCCAGGTTCAGCATAGCGCAGGTTGAGTGTAGAAATCATATTAGTGTTTAGAATGTAAAGTAGAAAGTCTTTGACCAGTTCAGTTAGCAGAATTGCAAGCTATATGGTCCTGTTACTTTGGCCACCTTTTTGGTAAATTGATTAAAGGTTATTTCTACTAAAATGGTAGAATATTCATCTATTTTGGTGATGGTTAGGACGGCTGTAGGGGTTTATGGAGGAGGCCGTACTTTTTGTTTTTTAATAGGTGAACTTTAATCAATTTCCAATTCATTGTAATGAGTTTCCTTGAAATATCTACAGGGCTTTACTCAATCACCTTGTATATAGTTTGCATTGTAATATGGAGGGAATTTATCATACGCTAGCATCATGCTCTGTTGTATGATGAAAACCCCAAACCTCCTCCTCCCAAAAACATCAGGAGGGTTCCTCTTAATTTACCCAGAGGCTAGTGGCGCTGGCATACATCTCTATGCAGGGCCTTTGCTGGCGTAGAATTGCGCTAAAACCTGCATCAGTTCATAACGCTGTTCCAGCCCTAGTGTGCGCTGTCAGACTACTTGGCTACTCCCAGAGCTGGCTGTCAGACTCCAGGGCCACCACCATAGTAGGATGTTAGACTCCCGGGCCACCCCTACAGTCAGCTATTGGTACCACTGGTCACTCTGAGAGCAGGCTATCTCTGTCAGCTTCATAGAACTAGATGGAGCAGCCAGTGCATGCGGGACTGGCTACTCTCCTCTTCACGGTTACGACGTGCTCCGTTTTCGTGTTCCATATTGAGTCCCCTCACTGAGATGTTTAACGATCAAGAAGTCACCCCCAGTCCTTTGGATAGGTGCTAACTTGTATGTCACTGGAGAACCCCTTTACTTGGTTTTCCGTTAACCTTACAAAGTGTAACCAAATGACTTTGTATCTGGTTCTGTATTGTACTATGGGAGGATTTTATCATACTCTGGCACATTGTGCGCTATTGTATGATGAAAACGCTGGCATCGGATATATCAGCATGCCAGATATATCAGAAGGGTCCAGCCTCTTTATTTAACATTTGGCGGCATTGGCGTACATCTTTATGAAATACCCTACCTGACTTAAAGTTGTGCTAAAACCTGCGCCTGTGCGGACCCCTGGAACACCATCGGGGCCGGATGGAAGACTTCTGCGTCACCCCCAGATCGGCCTGTAAGGCTCTGAGGCCTACCACAGTGCGAGCTGTTAGACCATTGGGCTACCCCAAAAGCAGGCTGGAAGACACCTGTGTCAGCCCCTGAGCAAGCTGTAAGACTGCTGTTTCATATCCCATTTCCAGCTGTAAGTCTCCTGGTTTCACCAACAGTTCGAGCTGTAAGTCACCCAGGTCCACCCCAGTATGAGTTGTAAGACTCCTGGGTCACCTCAAGAGTAGGGCTACAAGACACCTTGCCCACCCCCAGTACAAGCTGTAAGACTCCTGGGCTACCTCCAGAGCAGGGCTGTAAGACACCAAGGCCACCCCCAGGTTCAGCATAGCGCAGGTTGAGTGTAGAAATCATATTAGTGTTTAGAATGTAAAGTAGAAAGTCTTTGACCAGTTCAGTTAGCAGAATTGCAAGCTATATGGTCCTGTTACTTTGGCCACCTTTTTGGTAAATTGATTAAAGGTTATTTCTACTAAAATGGTAGAATATTCATCTATTTTGGTGATGGTTAGGACGGCTGTAGGGGTTTATGGAGGAGGCCGTACTTTTTGTTTTTTAATAGGTGAACTTTAATCAATTTCCAATTCATTGTAATGAGTTTCCTTGAAATATCTACAGGGCTTTACTCAATCACCTTGTATATAGTTTGCATTGTAATATGGAGGGAATTTATCATACGCTAGCATCATGCTCTGTTGTATGATGAAAACCCCAAACCTCCTCCTCCCAAAAACATCAGGAGGGTTCCTCTTAATTTACCCAGAGGCTAGTGGCGCTGGCATACATCTCTATGCAGGGCCTTTGCTGGCGTAGAATTGCGCTAAAACCTGCATCAGTTCATAACGCTGTTCCAGCCCTAGTGTGCGCTGTCAGACTACTTGGCTACTCCCAGAGCTGGCTGTCAGACTCGAGGGCCACCACCATAGTAGGATGTTAGACTCCCGGGCCACCCCTACAGTCAGCTATTGGTACCACTGGTCACTCTGAGAGCAGGCTATCTCTGTCAGCTTCATAGAACTAGATGGAGCAGCCAGTGCATGCGGGACTGGCTACTCTCCTCTTCACGGTTACGACGTGCTCCGTTTTCGTGTTCCATATTGAGTCCCCTCACTGAGATGTTTAACGATCAAGAAGTCACCCCCAGTCCTTTGGATAGGTGCTAACTTGTATGTCACTGGAGAACCCCTTTACTTGGTTTTCCGTTAACCTTACAAAGTGTAACCAAATGACTTTGTATCTGGTTCTGTATTGTACTATGGGAGGATTTTATCATACTCTGGCACATTGTGCGCTATTGTATGATGAAAACGCTGGCATCGGATATATCAGCATGCCAGATATATCAGAAGGGTCCAGCCTCTTTATTTAACATTTGGCGGCATTGGCGTACATCTTTATGAAATACCCTACCTGACTTAAAGTTGTGCTAAAACCTGCGCCTGTGCGGACCCCTGGAACACCATCGGGGCCGGATGGAAGACTTCTGCGTCACCCCCAGATCGGCCTGTAAGGCTCTGAGGCCTACCACAGTGCGAGCTGTTAGACCATTGGGCTACCCCAAAAGCAGGCTGGAAGACACCTGTGTCAGCCCCTGAGCAAGCTGTAAGACTGCTGTTTCATATCCCATTTCCAGCTGTAAGTCTCCTGGTTTCACCAACAGTTCGAGCTGTAAGTCACCCAGGTCCACCCCAGTATGAGTTGTAAGACTCCTGGGTCACCTCAAGAGTAGGGCTACAAGACACCTTGCCCACCCCCAGTACAAGCTGTAAGACTCCTGGGCTACCTCCAGAGCAGGGCTGTAAGACACCAAGGCCACCCCCAGGTTCAGCATAGCGCAGGTTGAGTGTAGAAATCATATTAGTGTTTAGAATGTAAAGTAGAAAGTCTTTGACCAGTTCAGTTAGCAGAATTGCAAGCTATATGGTCCTGTTACTTTGGCCACCTTTTTGGTAAATTGATTAAAGGTTATTTCTACTAAAATGGTAGAATATTCATCTATTTTGGTGATGGTTAGGACGGCTGTAGGGGTTTATGGAGGAGGCCGTACTTTTTGTTTTTTAATAGGTGAACTTTAATCAATTTCCAATTCATTGTAATGAGTTTCCTTGAAATATCTACAGGGCTTTACTCAATCACCTTGTATATAGTTTGCATTGTAATATGGAGGGAATTTATCATACGCTAGCATCATGCTCTGTTGTATGATGAAAACCCCAAACCTCCTCCTCCCAAAAACATCAGGAGGGTTCCTCTTAATTTACCCAGAGGCTAGTGGCGCTGGCATACATCTCTATGCAGGGCCTTTGCTGGCGTAGAATTGCGCTAAAACCTGCATCAGTTCATAACGCTGTTCCAGCCCTAGTGTGCGCTGTCAGACTACTTGGCTACTCCCAGAGCTGGCTGTCAGACTCCAGGGCCACCACCATAGTAGGATGTTAGACTCCCGGGCCACCCCTACAGTCAGCTATTGGTACCACTGGTCACTCTGAGAGCAGGCTATCTCTGTCAGCTTCATAGAACTAGATGGAGCAGCCAGTGCATGCGGGACTGGCTACTCTCCTCTTCACGGTTACGACGTGCTCCGTTTTCGTGTTCCATATTGAGTCCCCTCACTGAGATGTTTAACGATCAAGAAGTCACCCCCAGTCCTTTGGATAGGTGCTAACTTGTATGTCACTGGAGAACCCCTTTACTTGGTTTTCCGTTAACCTTACAAAGTGTAACCAAATGACTTTGTATCTGGTTCTGTATTGTACTATGGGAGGATTTTATCATACTCTGGCACATTGTGCGCTATTGTATGATGAAAACGCTGGCATCGGATATATCAGCATGCCAGATATATCAGAAGGGTCCAGCCTCTTTATTTAACATTTGGCGGCATTGGCGTACATCTTTATGAAATACCCTACCTGACTTAAAGTTGTGCTAAAACCTGCGCCTGTGCGGACCCCTGGAACACCATCGGGGCCGGATGGAAGACTTCTGCGTCACCCCCAGATCGGCCTGTAAGGCTCTGAGGCCTACCACAGTGCGAGCTGTTAGACCATTGGGCTACCCCAAAAGCAGGCTGGAAGACACCTGTGTCAGCCCCTGAGCAAGCTGTAAGACTGCTGTTTCATATCCCATTTCCAGCTGTAAGTCTCCTGGTTTCACCAACAGTTCGAGCTGTAAGTCACCCAGGTCCACCCCAGTATGAGCTGTAAGACTCCTGGTTCACCTCAAGAGTAGGGCTACAAGACACCTTGCCCACCCCCAGTACGAGCTGTAAGACTCCTGGGCTACCTCCAGAGCAGGGCTGTAAGACACCAAGGCCACCCCCAGGTTCAGCATAGCGCAGGTTGAGTGTAGAAATCATATTAGTGTTTAGAATGTAAAGTAGAAAGTCTTTGACCAGTTCAGTTAGCAGAATTGCAAGCTATATGGTCCTGTTACTTTGGCCACCTTTTTGGTAAATTGATTAAAGGTTATTTCTACTAAAATGGTAGAATATTCATCTATTTTGGTGATGGTTAGGACGGCTGTAGGGGTTTATGGAGGAGGCCGTACTTTTTGTTTTTTAATAGGTGAACTTTAATCAATTTCCAATTCATTGTAATGAGTTTCCTTGAAATATCTACAGGGCTTTACTCAATCACCTTGTATATAGTTTGCATTGTAATATGGAGGGAATTTATCATACGCTAGCATCATGCTCTGTTGTATGATGAAAACCCCAAACCTCCTCCTCCCAAAAACATCAGGAGGGTTCCTCTTAATTTACCCAGAGGCTAGTGGCGCTGGCATACATCTCTATGCAGGGCCTTTGCTGGCGTAGAATTGCGCTAAAACCTGCATCAGTTCATAACGCTGTTCCAGCCCTAGTGTGCGCTGTCAGACTACTTGGCTACTCCCAGAGCTGGCTGTCAGACTCCAGGGCCACCACCATAGTAGGATGTTAGACTCCCGGCCACCCCTACAGTCAGCTATTGGTACCACTGGTCACTCTGAGAGCAGGCTATCTCTGTCAGCTTCATAGAACTAGATGGAGCAGCCAGTGCATGCGGGACTGGCTACTCTCCTCTTCACGGTTACGACGTGCTCCGTTTTCGTGTTCCATATTGAGTCCCCTCACTAAGATGTTTAACGATCAAGAAGTCACCCCCAGTCCTTTGGATAGGTTCTAACTTGTATGTCACTGGAGAACCCCTTTACTTGGTTTTCCGTTAACCTTACAAAGTGTAACCAAATGACTTTGTATCTGGTTCTGTATTGTACTATGGGAGGATTTTATCGTACTCTGGCACATTGTGCGCTATTGTATGATGAAAACGCTGGCATCGGATATATCAGCATGCCAGATATATCAGAAGGGTCCAGCCTCTTTATTTAACATTTGGCGGCATTGGCGTACATCTTTATGAAATACCCTACCTGACTTAAAGTTGTGCTAAAACCTGCGCCTGTGCGGACTCCTGGAACACCATCGGGGCCGGATGGAAGACTTCTGCGTCACCCCCAGATCGGTCTGTAAGGCTCTGAGGCCTACCACAGTGCGAGCTGTTAGACCATTGGGCTACCCCAAAAGCAGGCTGGAAGACACCTGTGTCAGCCCCTGAGCAAGCTGTAAGACTGCTGTTTCATATCCCATTTCCAGCTGTAAGTCTCCTGGTTTCACCAACAGTTCGAGCTGTAAGTCACCCAGGTCCACCCCAGTATGAGCTGTAAGACTCCTGGGTCACCTCAAGAGTAGGGCTACAAGACACCTTGCCCACCCCCAGTACGAGCTGTAAGACTCCTGGGCTACCTCCAGAGCAGGGCTGTAAGACACCAAGGCCACCCCCAGGTTCAGCATAGCGCAGGTTGAGTGTAGAAATCATATTAGTGTTTAGAATGTAAAGTAGTAAGTCTTTGACCAGTTCAGTTAGCAGAATTGCAAGCTATATGGTCCTGTTACTTTGGCCACCTTTTTGGTAAATTGATTAAAGGTTATTTCTACTAAAATGGTAGAATATTCATCTATTTTGGTGATGGTTAGGACGGCTGTAGGGGTTTATGGAGGAGGCCGTACTTTTTGTTTTTTAATAGGTGAACTTTAATCAATTTCCAATTCATTGTAATGAGTTTCCTTGAAATATCTACAGGGCTTTACTCAATCACCTTGTATATAGTTTGCATTGTAATATGGAGGGAATTTATCATACGCTAGCATCATGCTCTGTTGTATGATGAAAACCCCAAACCTCCTCCTCCCAAAAACATCAGGAGGGTTCCTCTTAATTTACCCAAAGGCTAGTGGCGCTGGCATACATCTCTATGCAGGGCCTTTGCTGGCGTAGAATTGCGCTAAAACCTGCATCAGTTCATAACGCTGTTCCAGCCCTAGTGTGCGCTGTCAGACTACTTGGCTACTCCCAGAGCTGGCTGTCAGACTCCAGGGCCACCACCATAGTAGGATGTTAGACTCCCGGGCCACCCCTACAGTCAGCTATTGGTACCACTGGTCACTCTGAGAGCAGGCTATCTCTGTCAGCTTCATAGAACTAGATGGAGCAGCCAGTGCATGCGGGACTGGCTACTCTCCTCTTCACGGTTACGACGTGCTCCGTTTTCGTGTTCCATATTGAGTCCCCTCACTGAGATGTTTAACGATCAAGAAGTCACCCCCAGTCCTTTGGATAGGTGCTAACTTGTATGTCACTGGAGAACCCCTTTACTTGGTTTTCCGTTAACCTTACAAAGTGTAACCAAATGACTTTGTATCTGGTTCTGTATTGTACTATGGGAGGATTTTATCATACTCTGGCACATTGTGCGCTATTGTATGATGAAAACGCTGGCATCGGATATATCAGCATGCCAGATATATCAGAAGGGTCCAGCCTCTTTATTTAACATTTGGCGGCATTGGCGTACATCTTTATGAAATACCCTACCTGACTTAAAGTTGTGCTAAAACCTGCGCCTGTGCGGACCCCTGGAACACAATCGGGGCCGGATGGAAGACTTCTGCGTCACCCCCAGATCGGTCTGTAAGGCTCTGAGGCCTACCACAGTGCGAGCTGTTAGACCATTGGGCTACCCCAAAAGCAGGCTGGAAGACACCTGTGTCAGCCCCTGAGCAAGCTGTAAGACTGCTGTTTCATATCCCATTTCCAGCTGTAAGTCTCCTGGTTTCACCAACAGTTCGAACTGTAAGTCACCCAGGTCCACCCCAGTATGAGCTGTAAGAATCCTGGGTCACCTCAAGAGTAGGGCTACAAGACACCTTGCCCACCCCCAGTACGAGCTGTAAGACTCCCGGGCTACCTCCAGAGCAGGGCTGTAAGACACCAAGGCCACCCCCAGGTTCAGCATAGCGCAGGTTGAGTGTAGAAATCATATTAGTGTTTAGAATGTAAAGTAGAAAGTCTTTGACCAGTTCAGTTAGCAGAATTGCAAGCTATATGGTCCTGTTACTTTGGCCACCTTTTTGGTAAATTGATTAAAGGTTATTTCTACTAAAATGGTAGAATATTCATCTATTTTGGTGATGGTTAGGACGGCTGTAGGGGTTTATGGAGGAGGCCGTACTTTTTGTTTTTTAATAGGTGAACTTTAATCAATTTCCAATTCATTGTAATGAGTTTCCTTGAAATATCTACAGGGCTTTACTCAATCACCTTGTATATAATTTGCATTGTAATATGGAGGGAATTTATCATACGCTAGCATCATGCTCTGTTGTATGATGAAAACCCCAAACCTCCTCCTCCCAAAAACATCAGGAGGGTTCCTCTTAATTTACCCAGAGGCTAGTGGCGCTGGCATACATCTCTATGCAGGGCCTTTGCTGGCGTAGAATTGCGCTAAAACCTGCATCAGTTCATAACGCTGTTCCAGCCCTAGTGTGCGCTGTCAGACTACTTGGCTACTCCCAGAGCTGGCTGTCAGACTCCAGGGCCACCACCATAGTAGGATGTTAGACTCCCGGGCCACCCCTACAGTCAGCTATTGGTACCACTGGTCACTCTGAGAGCAGGCTATCTCTGTCAGCTTCATAGAACTAGATGGAGCAGCCAGTGCATGTGGGACTGGCTACACTCCTCTTCACGGTTACGACGTGCTCCGTTTTCGTGTTCCATATTGAGTCCCCTCACTGAGATGTTTAACGATCAAGAAGTCACCCCCAGTCCTTTGGATAGGTGCTAACTTGTATGTCACTGGAGAACCCCTTTACTTGGTTTTCCGTTAACCTTACAAAGTGTAACCAAATGACTTTGTATCTGGTTCTGTATTGTACTATGGGAGGATTTTATCATACTCTGGCACATTGTGCGCTATTGTATGATGAAAACGCTGGCATCGGATATATCAGCATGCCAGATATATCAGAAGGGTCCAGCCTCTTTATTTAACATTTGGCGGCATTGGCGTACATCTTTATGAAATACCCTACCTGACTTAAAGTTGTGCTAAAACCTGCGCCTGTGCGGACCCCTGGAACACCATCGGGGCCGGATGGAAGACTTCTGCGTCACCCCCAGATCGGCCTGTAAGGCTCTGAGGCCTACCACAGTGCGAGCTGTTAGACCATTGGGCTACCCCAAAAGCAGGCTGGAAGACACCTGTGTCAGCCCCTGAGCAAGCTGTAAGACTGCTGTTTCATATCCCATTTCCAGCTGTAAGTCTCCTGGTTTCACCAACAGTTCGAGCTGTAAGTCACCCAGGTCCACCCCAGTATGAGCTGTAAGACTCCTGGGTCACCTCAAGAGTAGGGCTACAAGACACCTTGCCCACCCCCAGTACGAGCTGTAAGACTCCTGGGCTACCTCCAGAGCAGGGCTGTAAGACACCAAGGCCACCCCCAGGTTCAGCATAGCGCAGGTTGAGTGTAGAAATCATATTAGTGTTTAGAATATAAAGTAGAAAGTCTTTGACCAGTTCAGTTAGCAGAATTGCAAGCTATATGGTCCTGTTACTTTGGCCACCTTTTTGGTAAATTGATTAAAGGTTATTTCTACTAAAATGGTAGAATATTCATCTATTTTGGTGATGGTTAGGACGGCTGTAGGGGTTTATGGAGGAGGCCGTACTTTTTGTTTTTTAATAGGTGAACTTTAATCAATTTCCAATTCATTGTAATGAGTTTCCTTGAAATATCTACAGGGCTTTACTCAATCACCTCGTATATGGTTTGCATTGTACTATGGAGGGAATTTATCATACGCTAGCATCATGCTCTGTTGTATGATGAAAACCCCAAACCTCCTCCTCCCAAAAACATCAGGAGGGTTCCTCTTAATTTACCCAGAGGCTAGTGGCGCTGGCATACATCTCTATGCAGGGCCTTTGCTGGCGTAGAATTGTGCTAAAACCTGCATCAGTTCATAACGCTGTTCCAGCCCTAGTGTGCGCTGTCAGACTACTTGGCTACTCCCAGAGCTGGCTGTCAGACTCCAGGGCCACCACCATAGTAGGATGTTAGACTCCCGGGCCACCCCTACAGTCAGCTATTGGTACCACTGGTCACTCTGAGAGCAGGCTATCTCTGTCAGCTTCATAGAACTAGATGGAGCAGCCAGTGCATGCGGGACTGGCTACTCTCCTCTTCACGGTTACGACGTGCTCCGTTTTCGTGTTCCATATTGAGTCCCCTCACTGAGATGTTTAACGATCAAGAAGTCACCCCCAGTCCTTTGGATAGGTGCTAACTTGTATGTCACTGGAGAACCCCTTTACTTGGTTTTCCGTTAACCTTACAAAGTGTAACCAAATGACTTTGTATCTGGTTCTGTATTGTACTATGGGAGGATTTTATCATATTCTGGCACATTGTGCGCTATTGTATGATGAAAACGCTGGCATCGGATATATCAGCATGCCAGATATATCAGAAGGGTCCAGCCTCTTTATTTAACATTTGGCGGCATTGGCGTACATCTTTATGAAATACCCTACCTGACTTAAAGTTGTGCTAAAACCTGCGCCTGTGCGGACCCCTGGAACACCATCGGGGCCGGATGGAAGACTTCTGCGTCACCCCCAGATCGGCCTGTAAGGCTCTGAGGCCTACCACAGTGCGAGCTGTTAGACCATTGGGCTACCCCAAAAGCAGGCTGGAAGACACCTGTGTCAGCCCCTGAGCAAGCTGTAAGACTGCTGTTTCATATCCCATTTCCAGCTGTAAGTCTCCTGGTTTCACCAACAGTTCGAGCTGTAAGTCACCCAGGTCCACCCCAGTATGAGCTGTAAGACTCCTGGGTCACCTCAAGAGTAGGGCTACAAGACACCTTGCCCACCCCCAGTACGAGCTGTAAGACTCCCGGGCTACCTCCAGAGCAGGGCTGTAAGACACCAAGGCCACCCCCAGGTTCAGCATAGCGCAGGTTGAGTGTAGAAATCATATTAGTGTTTAGAATGTTAAGTAGAAAGTCTTTGACCAGTTCAGTTAGCAGAATTGCAAGCTATATGGTCCTGTTACTTTGGCCACCTTTTTGGTAAATTGATTAAAGGTTATTTCTACTAAAATGGTAGAATATTCATCTATTTTGGTGATGGTTAGGACGGCTGTAGGGGTTTATGGAGGAGGCCGTACTTTTTGTTTTTTAATAGGTGAACTTTAATCAATTTCCAATTCATTGTAATGAGTTTCCTTGAAATATCTACAGGGCTTTACTCAATCACCTTGTATATAGTTTGCATTGTAATATGGAGGGAATTTATCATACGCTAGCATCATGCTCTGTTGTATGATGAAAACCCCAAACCTCCTCCTCCCAAAAACATCAGGAGGGTTCCTCTTAATTTACCCAGAGGCTAGTGGCGCTGGCATACATCTCTATGCAGGGCCTTTGCTGGCGTAGAATTGCGCTAAAACCTGCATCAGTTCATAACGCTGTTCCAGCCCTAGTGTGCGCTGTCAGACTACTTGGCTACTCCCAGAGCTGGCTGTCAGACTCCAGGGCCACCACCATAGTAGGATGTTAGACTCCCGGGCCACCCCTACAGTCAGCTATTGGTACCACTGGTCACTCTGAGAGCAGGCTATCTCTGTCAGCTTCATAGAACTAGATGGAGCAGCCAGTGCATGCGGGACTGGCTACTCTCCTCTTCACGGTTACGACGTGCTCCGTTTTCATGTTCCATATTGAGTCCCCTCACTGAGATGTTTAACGATCAAGAAGTCACCCCCAGTCCTTTGGATAGGTGCTAACTTGTATGTCACTGGAGAACCCCTTTACTTGGTTTTCCGTTAACCTTACAAAGTGTAACCAAATGACTTTGTATCTGGTTCTGTATTGTACTATGGGAGGATTTTATCATACTCTGGCACATTGTGCGCTATTGTATGATGAAAACGCTGGCATCGGATATATCAGCATGCCAGATATATCAGAAGGGTCCAGCCTCTTTATTTAACATTTGGCGGCATTGGCGTACATCTTTATGAAATACCCTACCTGACTTAAAGTTGTGCTAAAACCTGCGCCTGTGCGGACCCCTGGAACACCATCGGGGCCGGATGGAAGACTTCTGCGTCACCCCCAGATCGGCCTGTAAGGCTCTGAGGCCTACCACAGTGCGAGCTGTTAGACCATTGGGCTACCCCAAAAGTAGGCTGGAAGACACCTGTGTCAGCCCCTGAGCAAGCTGTAAGACTGCTGTTTCATATCCCATTTCCAGCTGTAAGTCTCCTGGTTTCACCAACAGTTCGAGCTGTAAGTCACCCAGGTCCACCCCAGTATGAGCTGTAAGACTCCTGGGTCACCTCAAGAGTAGGGCTACAAGACACCTTGCCCACCCCCAGTACGAGCTGTAAGACTCCTGGGCTACCTCCAGAGCAAGGCTGTAAGACACCAAGGCCACCCCCAGGTTCAGCATAGCGCAGGTTGAGTGTAGAAATCATATTAGTGTTTAGAATGTAAAGTAGAAAGTCTTTGACCAGTTCAGTTAGCAGAATTGCAAGCTATATGGTCCTGTTACTTTGGCCACCTTTTTGGTAAATTGATTAAAGGTTATTTCTACTAAAATGGTAGAATATTCATCTATTTTGGTGATGGTTAGGACGGCTGTAGGGGTTTATGGAGGAGGCCGTACTTTTTGTTTTTTAATAGGTGAACTTTAATCAATTTCCAATTCATTGTAATGAGTTTCCTTGAAATATCTACAGGGCTTTACTCAATCACCTTGTATATAGTTTGCATTGTAATATGGAGGGAATTTATCATACGCTAGCATCATGCTCTGTTGTATGATGAAAACCCCAAACCTCCTCCTCCCAAAAACATCAGGAGGGTTCCTCTTAATTTACCCAGAGGCTAGTGGCGCTGGCATACATCTCTATGCAGGGCCTTTGCTGGCGTAGAATTGCGCTAAAACCTGCATCAGTTCATAACGCTGTTCCAGCCCTAGTGTGCGCTGTCAGACTACTTGGCTACTCCCAGAGCTGGCTGTCAGACTCCAGGGCCACCACCATAGTAGGATGTTAGACTCCCGGGCCACCCCTACAGTCAGCTATTGGTACCACTGGTCACTCTGAGAGCAGGCTATCTCTGTCAGCTTCATAGAACTAGATGGAGCAGCCAGTGCATGCGGGACTGGCTACTCTCCTCTTCACGGTTACGACGTGCTCCGTTTTCGTGTTCCATATTGAGTCCCCTCACTGAGATGTTTAACGATCAAGAAGTCACCCCCAGTCCTTTGGATAGGTGCTAACTTGTATGTCACTGGAGAACCCCTTTACTTGGTTTTCCGTTAACCTTACAAAGTGTAACCAAATGACTTTGTATCTGGTTCTGTATTGTACTATGGGAGGATTTTATCATACTCTGGCACATTGTGCGCTATTGTATGATGAAAACGCTGGCATCGGATATATCAGCATGCCAGATATATCAGAAGGGTCCAGCCTCTTTATTTAACATTTGGCGGCATTGGCGTACATCTTTATGAAATACCCTACCTGACTTAAAGTTGTGCTAAAACCTGCGCCTGTGCGGACCCCTGGAACACCATCGGGGCCGGATGGAAGACTTCTGCGTCACCCCCAGATCGGCCTGTAAGGCTCTGAGGCCTACCACAGTGCGAGCTGTTAGACCATTGGGCTACCCCAAAAGCAGGCTGGAAGACACCTGTGTCAGCCCCTGAGCAAGCTGTAAGACTGCTGTTTCATATCCCATTTCCAGCTGTAAGTCTCCTGGTTTCACCAACAGTTCGAGCTGTAAGTCACCCAGGTCCACCCCAGTATGAGTTGTAAGACTCCTGGGTCACCTCAAGAGTAGGGCTACAAGACACCTTGCCCACCCCCAGTACGAGCTGTAAGACTCCTGGGCTACCTCCAGAGCAGGGCTGTAAGACACCAAGGCCACCCCCAGGTTCAGCATAGCGCAGGTTGAGTGTAGAAATCATATTAGTGTTTAGAATGTAAAGTAGAAAGTCTTTGACCAGTTCAGTTAGCAGAATTGCAAGCTATATGGTCCTGTTACTTTGGCCACCTTTTTGGTAAATTGATTAAAGGTTATTTCTACTAAAATGGTAGAATATTCATCTATTTTGGTGATGGTTAGGACGGCTGTAGGGGTTTATGGAGGAGGCCGTACTTTTTGTTTTTTAATAGGTGAACTTTAATCAATTTCCAATTCATTGTAATGAGTTTCCTTGAAATATCTACAGGGCTTTACTCAATCACCTTGTATATAGTTTGCATTGTAATATGGAGGGAATTTATCATACGCTAGCATCATGCTCTGTTGTATGATGAAAACCCCAAACCTCCTCCTCCCAAAAACATCAGGAGGGTTCCTCTTAATTTACCCAGAGGCTAGTGGCGCTGGCATACATCTCTATGCAGGGCCTTTGCTGGCGTAGAATTGCGCTAAAACCTGCATCAGTTCATAACCCTGTTCCAGCCCTAGTGTGCGCTGTCAGACTACTTGGCTACTCCCAGAGCTGGCTGTCAGACTCCAGGGCCACCACCATAGTAGGATGTTAGACTCCCGGGCCACCCCTACAGTCAGCTATTGGTACCACTGGTCACTCTGAGAGCAGGCTATCTCTGTCAGCTTCATAGAACTAGATGGAGCAGCCAGTGCATGTGGGACTGGCTACACTCCTCTTCACGGTTACGACGTGCTCCGTTTTCGTGTTCCATATTGAGTCCCCTCACTGAGATGTTTAACGATCAAGAAGTCACCCCCAGTCCTTTGGATAGGTGCTAACTTGTATGTCACTGGAGAACCCCTTTACTTGGTTTTCCGTTAACCTTACAAAGTGTAACCAAATGACTTTGTATCTGGTTCTGTATTGTACTATGGGAGGATTTTATCATACTCTGGCACATTGTGCGCTATTGTATGATGAAAACGCTGGCATCGGATATATCAGCATGCCAGATATATCAGAAGGGTCCAGCCTCTTTATTTAACATTTGGCGGCATTGGCGTACATCTTTATGAAATACCCTACCTGACTTAAAGTTGTGCTAAAACCTGCGCCTGTGCGGACCCCTGGAACACCATCGGGGCCGGATGGAAGACTTCTGCGTCACCCCCAGATCGGTCTGTAAGGCTCTGAGGCCTACCACAGTGCGAGCTGTTAGACCATTGGGCTACCCCAAAAGCAGGCTGGAAGACACCTGTGTCAGCCCCTGAGCAAGCTGTAAGACTGCTGTTTCATATCCCATTTCCAGCTGTAAGTCTCCTGGTTTCACCAACAGTTCGAGCTGTAAGTCACCCAGGTCCACCCCAGTATGAGCTGTAAGACTCCTGGGTCACCTCAAGAGTAGGGCTACAAGACACCTTGCCCACCCCCAGTACGAGCTGTAAGACTCCTGGGCTACCTCCAGAGCAGGGCTGTAAGACACCAAGGCCACCCCCAGGTTCAGCATAGCGCAGGTTGAGTGTAGAAATCATATTAGTGTTTAGAATGTAAAGTAGAAAGTCTTTGACCAGTTCAGTTAGCAGAATTGCAAGCTATATGGTCCTGTTACTTTGGCCACCTTTTTGGTAAATTGATTAAAGGTTATTTCTACTAAAATGGTAGAATATTCATCTATTTTGGTGATGGTTAGGACGGCTGTAGGGGTTTATGGAGGAGGCCATACTTTTTGTTTTTTAATAGGTGAACTTTAATCAATTTCCAATTCATTGTAATGAGTTTCCTTGAAATATCTACAGGGCTTTACTCAATCACCTTGTATATAGTTTGCATTGTAATATGGAGGGAATTTATCATACGCTAGCATCATGCTCTGTTGTATGATGAAAACCCCAAACCTCCTCCTCCCAAAAACATCAGGAGGGTCCCTCTTAATTTACCCAAAGGCTAGTGGCGCTGGCATACATCTCTATGCAGGGCCTTTGCTGGCGTAGAATTGCGCTAAAACCTGCATCAGTTCATAACGCTGTTCCAGCCCTAGTGTGCGCTGTCAGACTACTTGGCTACTCCCAGAGCTGGCTGTCAGACTCCAGGGCCACCACCATAGTAGGATGTTAGACTCCCGGGCCACCCCTACAGTCAGCTATTGGTACCACTGGTCACTCTGAGAGCAGGCTATCTCTGTCAGCTTCATAGAACTAGATGGAGCAGCCAGTGCATGCGGGACTGGCTACTCTCCTCTTCACGGTTACGACGTGCTCCGTTTTCGTGTTCCATATTGAGTCCCCTCACTGAGATGTTTAACGATCAAGAAGTCACCCCCAGTCCTTTGGATAGGTGCTAACTTGTATGTCACTGGAGAACCCCTTTACTTGGTTTTCCGTTAACCTTACAAAGTGTAACCAAATGACTTTGTATCTGGTTCTGTATTGTACTATGGGAGGATTTTATCATACTCTGGCACATTGTGCGCTATTGTATGATGAAAACGCTGGCATCGGATATATCAGCATGCCAGATATATCAGAAGGGTCCAGCCTCTTTATTTAACATTTGGCGGCATTGGCGTACATCTTTATGAAATACCCTACCTGACTTAAAGTTGTGCTAAAACCTGCGCCTGTGCGGACCCCTGGAACACCATCGGGGCCGGATGGAAGACTTCTGCGTCACCCCCAGATCGGTCTGTAAGGCTCTGAGGCCTACCACAGTGCGAGCTGTTAGACCATTGGGCTACCCCAAAAGCAGGCTGGAAGACACCTGTGTCAGCCCCTGAGCAAGCTGTAAGACTGCTGTTTCATATCCCATTTCCAGCTGTAAGTCTCCTGGTTTCACCAACAGTTCGAGCTGTAAGTCACCCAGGTCCACCCCAGTATGAGCTGTAAGACTCCTGGGTCACCTCAAGAGTAGGGCTACAAGACACCTTGCCCACCCCCAGTACGAGCTGTAAGACTCCTGGGCTACCTCCAGAGCAGGGCTGTAAGACACCAAGGCCACCCCCAGGTTCAGCATAGCGCAGGTTGAGTGTAGAAATCATATTAGTGTTTAGAATGTAAAGTAGAAAGTCTTTGACCAGTTCAGTTAGCAGAATTGCAAGCTATATGGTCCTGTTACTTTGGCCACCTTTTTGGTAAATTGATTAAAGGTTATTTCTACTAAAATGGTAGAATATTCATCTATTTTGGTGATGGTTAGGACGGCTGTAGGGGTTTATGGAGGAGGCCATACTTTTTGTTTTTTAATAGGTGAACTTTAATCAATTTCCAATTCATTGTAATGAGTTTCCTTGAAATATCTACAGGGCTTTACTCAATCACCTTGTATATAGTTTGCATTGTAATATGGAGGGAATTTATCATACGCTAGCATCATGCTCTGTTGTATGATGAAAACCCCAAACCTCCTCCTCCCAAAAACATCAGGAGGGTTCCTCTTAATTTACCCAAAGGCTAGTGGCGCTGGCATACATCTCTATGCAGGGCCTTTGCTGGCGTAGAATTGCGCTAAAACCTGCATCAGTTCATAACGCTGTTCCAGCCCTAGTGTGCGCTGTCAGACTACTTGGCTACTCCCAGAGCTGGCTGTCAGACTCCAGGGCCACCACCATAGTAGGATGTTAGACTCCCGGGCCACCCCTACAGTCAGCTATTGGTACCACTGGTCACTCTGAGAGCAGGCTATCTCTGTCAGCTTCATAGAACTAGATGGAGCAGCCAGTGCATGCGGGACTGGCTACTCTCCTCTTCACGGTTACGACGTGCTCCGTTTTCGTGTTCCATATTGAGTCCCCTCACTGAGATGTTTAACGATCAAGAAGTCACCCCCAGTCCTTTGGATAGGTGCTAACTTGTATGTCACTGGAGAACCCCTTTACTTGGTTTTCCGTTAACCTTACAAAGTGTAACCAAATGACTTTGTATCTGGTTCTGTATTGTACTATGGGAGGATTTTATCATACTCTGGCACATTGTGCGCTATTGTATGATGAAAACGCTGGCATCGGATATATCAGCATGCCAGATATATCAGAAGGGTCCAGCCTCTTTATTTAACATTTGGCGGCATTGGCGTACATCTTTATGAAATACCCTACCTGACTTAAAGTTGTGCTAAAACCTGCGCCTGTGCGGACACCTGGAACACAATCGGGGCCGGATGGAAGACTTCTGCGTCACCCCCAGATCGGTCTGTAAGGCTCTGAGGCCTACCACAGTGCGAGCTGTTAGACCATTGGGCTACCCCAAAAGCAGGCTGGAAGACACCTGTGTCAGCCCCTGAGCAAGCTGTAAGACTGCTGTTTCATATCCCATTTCCAGCTGTAAGTCTCCTGGTTTCACCAACAGTTCGAGCTGTAAGTCACCCAGGTCCACCCCAGTATGAGCTGTAAGACTCCTGGGTCACCTCAAGAGTAGGGCTACAAGACACCTTGCCCACCCCCAGTACGAGCTGTAAGACTCCTGGGCTACCTCCAGAGCAGGGCTGTAAGACACCAAGGCCACCCCCAGGTTCAGCATAGCGCAGGTTGAGTGTAGAAATCATATTAGTGTTTAGAATGTAAAGTAGAAAGTCTTTGACCAGTTCAGTTAGCAGAATTGCAAGCTATATGGTCCTGTTACTTTGGCCACCTTTTTGGTAAATTGATTAAAGGTTATTTCTACTAAAATGGTAGAATATTCATCTATTTTGGTGATGGTTAGGACGGCTGTAGGGGTTTATGGAGGAGGCCGTACTTTTTGTTTTTTAATAGGTGAACTTTAATCAATTTCCAATTCATTGTAATGAGTTTCCTTGAAATATCTACAGGGCTTTACTCAATCACCTTGTATATAGTTTGCATTGTAATATGGAGGGAATTTATCATACGCTAGCATCATGCTCTGTTGTATGATGAAAACCCCAAACCTCCTCCTCCCAAAAACATCAGGAGGGTTCCTCTTAATTTACCCAGAGGCTAGTGGCGCTGGCATACATCTCTATGCAGGGCCTTTGCTGGCGTAGAATTGCGCTAAAACCTGCATCAGTTCATAACGCTGTTCCAGCCCTAGTGTGCGCTGTCAGACTACTTGGCTACTCCCAGAGCTGGCTGTCAGACTCCAGGGCCACCACCATAGTAGGATGTTAGACTCCCGGGCCACCCCTACAGTCAGCTATTGGTACCACTGGTCACTCTGAGAGCAGGCTATCTCTGTCAGCTTCATAGAACTAGATGGAGCAGCCAGTGCATGCGGGACTGGCTACTCTCCTCTTCACGGTTACGACGTGCTCCGTTTTTGTGTTCCATATTGAGTCCCCTCACTGAGATGTTTAACGATCAAGAAGTCACCCCCAGTCCTTTGGATAGGTGCTAACTTGTATGTCACTGGAGAACCCCTTTACTTGGTTTTCCGTTAACCTTACAAAGTGTAACCAAATGACTTTGTATCTGGTTCTGTATTGTACTATGGGAGGATTTTATCATACTCTGGCACATTGTGCGCTATTGTATGATGAAAACGCTGGCATCGGATATATCAGCATGCCAGATATATCAGAAGGGTCCAGCCTCTTTATTTAACATTTGGCGGCATTGGCGTACATCTTTATGAAATACCCTACCTGACTTAAAGTTGTGCTAAAACCTGCGCCTGTGCGGACCCCTGGAACACCATCGGGGCCGGATGGAAGACTTCTGCGTCACCCCCAGATCGGCCTGTAAGGCTCTGAGGCCTACCACAGTGCGAGCTGTTAGACCATTGGGCTACCCCAAAAGCAGGCTGGAAGACACCTGTGTCAGCCCCTGAGCAAGCTGTAAGACTGCTGTTTCATATCCCATTTCCAGCTGTAAGTCTCCTGGTTTCACCAACAGTTCGAGCTGTAAGTCACCCAGGTCCACCCCAGTATGAGCTGTAAGACTCCTGGGTCACCTCAAGAGTAGGGCTACAAGACACCTTGCCCACCCCCAGTACGAGCTGTAAGACTCCTGGGCTACCTCCAGAGCAGGGCTGTAAGACACCAAGGCCACCCCCAGGTTCAGCATAGCGCAGGTTGAGTGTAGAAATCATATTAGTGTTTAGAATGTAAAGTAGAAAGTCTTTGACCAGTTCAGTTAGCAGAATTGCAAGCTATATGGTCCTGTTACTTTGGCCACCTTTTTGGTAAATTGATTAAAGGTTATTTCTACTAAAATGGTAGAATATTCATCTATTTTGGTGATGGTTAGGACGGCTGTAGGGGTTTATGGAGGAGGCCGTACTTTTTGTTTTTTAATAGGTGAACTTTAATCAATTTCCAATTCATTGTAATGAGTTTCCTTGAAATATCTACAGGGCTTTACTCAATCACCTCGTATATGGTTTGCATTGTACTATGGAGGGAATTTATCATACGCTAGCATCATGCTCTGTTGTATGATGAAAACCCCAAACCTCCTCCTCCCAAAAACATCAGGAGGGTTCCTCTTAATTTACCCAGAGGCTAGTGGCGCTGGCATACATCTCTATGCGGGGCCTTTTCTGGCGTAGAATTGCGCTAAAACCTGCATCAGTTCATAACGCTGTTCCAGCCCTAGTGTGCGCTGTCAGACTACTTGGCTACTCCCAGAGCTGGCTGTCAGACTCCAGGGCCACCACCATAGTAGGATGTTAGACTCCCGGGCCACCCCTACAGTCAGCTATTGGTACCACTGGTCACTCTGAGAGCAGGCTATCTCTGTCAGCTTCATAGAACTAGATGGAGCAGCCAGTGCATGCGGGACTGGCTACTCTCCTCTTCACGGTTACGACGTGCTCCGTTTTCGTGTTCCATATTGAGTCCCCTCACTGAGATGTTTAACGATCAAGAAGTCACCCCCAGTCCTTTGGATAGGTGCTAACTTGTATGTCACTGGAGAACCCCTTTACTTGGTTTTCCGTTAACCTTACAAAGTGTAACCAAATGACTTTGTATCTGGTTCTGTATTGTACTATGGGAGGATTTTATCATACTCTGGCACATTGTGCGCTATTGTATGATGAAAACGCTGGCATCGGATATATCAGCATGCCAGATATATCAGAAGGGTCCAGCCTCTTTATTTAACATTTGGCGGCATTGGCGTACATCTTTATGAAATACCCTACCTGACTTAAAGTTGTGCTAAAACCTGCGCCTGTGCGGACCCCTGGAACACCATCGGGGCCGGATGGAAGACTTCTGCGTCACCCCCAGATCGGCCTGTAAGGCTCTGAGGCCTACCACAGTGCGAGCTGTTAGACCATTGGGCTACCCCAAAAGCAGGCTGGAAGACACCTGTGTCAGCCCCTGAGCAAGCTGTAAGACTGCTGTTTCATATCCCATTTCCAGCTGTAAGTCTCCTGGTTTCACCAACAGTTCGAGCTGTAAGTCACCCAGGTCCACCCCAGTATGAGCTGTAAGACTCCTGGGTCACCTCAAGAGTAGGGCTACAAGACACCTTGCCCACCCCCAGTACGAGCTGTAAGACTCCTGGGCTACCTCCAGAGCAGGGCTGTAAGACACCAAGGCCACCCCCAGGTTCAGCATAGCGCAGGTTGAGTGTAGAAATCATATTAGTGTTTAGAATGTAAAGTAGAAAGTCTTTGACCAGTTCAGTTAGCAGAATTGCAAGCTATATGGTCCTGTTACTTTGGCCACCTTTTTGGTAAATTGATTAAAGGTTATTTCTACTAAAATGGTAGAATATTCATCTATTTTGGTGATGGTTAGGACGGCTGTAGGGGTTTATGGAGGAGGCCGTACTTTTTGTTTTTTAATAGGTGAACTTTAATCAATTTCCAATTCATTGTAATGAGTTTCCTTGAAATATCTACAGGGCTTTACTCAATCACCTCGTATATGGTTTGCATTGTACTATGGAGGGAATTTATCATACGCTAGCATCATGCTCTGTTGTATGATGAAAACCCCAAACCTCCTCCTCCCAAAAACATCAGGAGGGTTCCTCTTAATTTACCCAGAGGCTAGTGGCGCTGGCATACATCTCTATGCGGGGCCTTTTCTGGCGTAGAATTGCGCTAAAACCTGCATCAGTTCATAACGCTGTTCCAGCCCTAGTGTGCGCTGTCAGACTACTTGGCTACTCCCAGAGCTGGCTGTCAGACTCCAGGGCCACCACCATAGTAGGATGTTAGACTCCCGGGCCACCCCTACAGTCAGCTATTGGTACCACTGGTCACTCTGAGAGCAGGCTATCTCTGTCAGCTTCATAGAACTAGATGGAGCAGCCAGTGCATGCGGGACTGGCTACTCTCCTCTTCACGGTTACGACGTGCTCCGTTTTCGTGTTCCATATTGAGTCCCCTCACTGAGATGTTTAACGATCAAGAAGTCACCCCCAGTCCTTTGGATAGGTGCTAACTTGTATGTCACTGGAGAACCCCTTTACTTGGTTTTCCGTTAACCTTACAAAGTGTAACCAAATGACTTTGTATCTGGTTCTGTATTGTACTATGGGAGGATTTTATCATACTCTGGCACATTGTGCGCTATTGTATGATGAAAACGCTGGCATCGGATATATCAGCATGCCAGATATATCAGAAGGGTCCAGCCTCTTTATTTAACATTTGGCGGCATTGGCGTACATCTTTATGAAATACCCTACCTGACTTAAAGTTGTGCTAAAACCTGCGCCTGTGCGGACCCCTGGAACACCATCGGGGCCGGATGGAAGACTTCTGCGTCACCCCCAGATCGGCCTGTAAGGCTCTGAGGCCTACCACAGTGCGAGCTGTTAGACCATTGGGCTACCCCAAAAGCAGGCTGGAAGACACCTGTGTCAGCCCCTGAGCAAGCTGTAAGACTGCTGTTTCATATCCCATTTCCAGCTGTAAGTCTCCTGGTTTCACCAACAGTTCGAGCTGTAAGTCACCCAGGTCCACCCCAGTATGAGCTGTAAGACTCCTGGGTCACCTCAAGAGTAGGGCTACAAGACACCTTGCCCACCCCCAGTACGAGCTGTAAGACTCCTGGGCTACCTCCAGAGCAGGGCTGTAAGACACCAAGGCCACCCCCAGGTTCAGCATAGCGCAGGTTGAGTGTAGAAATCATATTAGTGTTTAGAATGTAAAGTAGAAAGTCTTTGACCAGTTCAGTTAGCAGAATTGCAAGCTATATGGTCCTGTTACTTTGGCCACCTTTTTGGTAAATTGATTAAAGGTTATTTCTACTAAAATGGTAGAATATTCATCTATTTTGGTGATGGTTAGGACGGCTGTAGGGGTTTATGGAGGAGGCCGTACTTTTTGTTTTTTAATAGGTGAACTTTAATCAATTTCCAATTCATTGTAATGAGTTTCCTTGAAATATCTACAGGGCTTTACTCAATCACCTTGTATATAGTTTGCATTGTAATATGGAGGGAATTTATCATACGCTAGCATCATGCTCTAATGTATGATGAAAACCCCAAACCTCCTCCTCCCAAAAACATCAGGAGGGTTCCTCTTAATTTACCCAGAGGCTAGTGGCGCTGGCATACATCTCTATGCAGGGCCTTTGCTGGCGTAGAATTGCGCTAAAACCTGCATCAGTTCATAACGCTGTTCCAGCCCTAGTGTGCGCTGTCAGACTACTTGGCTACTCCCAGAGCTGGCTGTCAGACTCCAGGGCCACCACCATAGTAGGATGTTAGACTCCCGGGCCACCCCTACAGTCAGCTATTGGTACCACTGGTCACTCTGAGAGCAGGCTATCTCTGTCAGCTTCATAGAACTAGATGGAGCAGCCAGTGCATGCGGGACTGGCTACTCTCCTCTTCACGGTTACGACGTGCTCCGTTTTCGTGTTCCATATTGAGTCCCCTCACTGAGATGTTTAACGATCAAGAAGTCACCCCCAGTCCTTTGGATAGGTGCTAACTTGTATGTCACTGGAGAACCCCTTTACTTGGTTTTCCGTTAACCTTACAAAGTGTAACCAAATGACTTTGTATCTGGTTCTGTATTGTACTATGGGAGGATTTTATCGTACTCTGGCACATTGTGCGCTATTGTATGATGAAAACGCTGGCATCGGATATATCAGCATGCCAGATATATCAGAAGGGTCCAGCCTCTTTATTTAACATTTGGCGGCATTGGCGTACATCTTTATGAAATACCCTACCTGACTTAAAGTTGTGCTAAAACCTGCGCCTGTGCGGACCCCTGGAACACCATCGGGGCCGGATGGAAGACTTCTGCGTCACCCCCAGATCGGCCTGTAAGGCTCTGAGGCCTACCACAGTGCGAGCTGTTAGACCATTGGGCTACCCCAAAAGCAGGCTGGAAGACACCTGTGTCAGCCCCTGAGCAAGCTGTAAGACTGCTGTTTCATACCCCATTTCCAGCTGTAAGTCTCCTGGTTTCACCAACAGTTCGAGCTGTAAGTCACCCAGGTCCACCCCAGTATGAGCTGTAAGACTCCTGGGTCACCTCAAGAGTAGGGCTACAAGACACCTTGCCCACCCCCAGTACGAGCTGTAAGACTCCTGGGCTACCTCCAGAGCAGGGCTGTAAGACACCAAGGCCACCCCCAGGTTCAGCATAGCGCAGGTTGAGTGTAGAAATCATATTAGTGTTTAGAATGTAAAGTAGAAAGTCTTTGACCAGTTCAGTTAGCAGAATTGCAAGCTATATGGTCCTGTTACTTTGGCCACCTTTTTGGTAAATTGATTAAAGGTTATTTCTACTAAAATGGTAGAATATTCATCTATTTTGGTGATGGTTAGGACGGCTGTAGGGGTTTATGGAGGAGGCCGTACTTTTTGTTTTTTAATAGGTGAACTTTAATCAATTTCCAATTCATTGTAATGAGTTTCCTTGAAATATCTACAGGGCTTTACTCAATCACCTTGTATATAGTTTGCATTGTAATATGGAGGGAATTTATCATACGCTAGCATCATGCTCTGTTGTATGATGAAAACCCCAAACCTCCTCCTCCCAAAAACATCAGGAGGGTTCCTCTTAATTTACCCAGAGGCTAGTGGCGCTGGCATACATCTCTATGCAGGGCCTTTGCTGGCGTAGAATTGCGCTAAATCCTGCATCAGTTCATAACGCTGTTCCAGCCCTAGTGTGCGCTGTCAGACTACTTGGCTACTCCCAGAGCTGGCTGTCAGACTCCAGGGCCACCACCATAGTAGGATGTTAGACTCCCGGGCCACCCCTACAGTCAGCTATTGGTACCACTGGTCACTCTGAGAGCAGGCTATCTCTGTCAGCTTCATAGAACTAGATGGAGCAGCCAGTGCATGCGGGACTGGCTACTCTCCTCTTCACGGTTACGACGTGCTCCGTTTTCATGTTCCATATTGAGTCCCCTCACTGAGATGTTTAACGATCAAGAAGTCACCCCCAGTCCTTTGGATAGGTGCTAACTTGTATGTCACTGGAGAACCCCTTTACTTGGTTTTCCGTTAACCTTACAAAGTGTAACCAAATAACTTTGTATCTGGTTCTGTATTGTACTATGGGAGGATTTTATCATACTCTGGCACATTGTGCGCTATTGTATGATGAAAACGCTGGCATCGGATATATCAGCATGCCAGATATATCAGAAGGGTCCAGCCTCTTTATTTAACATTTGGCGGCATTGGCGTACATCTTTATGAAATACCCTACCTGACTTAAAGTTGTGCTAAAACCTGCGCCTGTGCGGACCCCTGGAACACCATCGGGGCCGGATGGAAGACTTCTGCGTCACCCCCAGATCGGCCTGTAAGGCTCTGAGGCCTACCACAGTGCGAGCTGTTAGACCATTGGGCTACCCCAAAAGCAGGCTGGAAGACACCTGTGTCAGCCCCTGAGCAAGCTGTAAGACTGCTGTTTCATATCCCATTTCCAGCTGTAAGTCTCCTGGTTTCACCAACAGTTCGAGCTGTAAGTCACCCAGGTCCACCCCAGTATGAGCTGTAAGACTCCTGGGTCACCTCAAGAGTAGGGCTACAAGACACCTTGCCCACCCCCAGTACGAGCTGTAAGACTCCTGGGCTACCTCCAGAGCAGGGCTGTAAGACACCAAGGCCACCCCCAGGTTCAGCATAGCGCAGGTTGAGTGTAGAAATCATATTAGTGTTTAGAATGTAAAGTAGAAAGTCTTTGACCAGTTCAGTTAGCAGAATTGCAAGCTATATGGTCCTGTTACTTTGGCCACCTTTTTGGTAAATTGATTAAAGGTTATTTCTACTAAAATGGTAGAATATTCATCTATTTTGGTGATGGTTAGGACGGCTGTAGGGGTTTATGGAGGAGGCCGTACTTTTTGTTTTTTAATAGGTGAACTTTAATCAATTTCCAATTCATTGTAATGAGTTTCCTTGAAATATCTACAGGGCTTTACTCAATCACCTCGTATATGGTTTGCATTGTACTATGGAGGGAATTTATCATACGCTAGCATCATGCTCTGTTGTATGATGAAAACCCCAAACCTCCTCCTCCCAAAAACATCAGGAGGGTTCCTCTTAATTTACCCAGAGGCTAGTGGCGCTGGCATACATCTCTATGCAGGGCCTTTGCTGGCGTAGAATTGTGCTAAAACCTGCATCAGTTCATAACGCTGTTCCAGCCCTAGTGTGCGCTGTCAGACTACTTGGCTACTCCCAGAGCTGGCTGTCAGACTCCAGGGCCACCACCATAGTAGGATGTTAGACTCCCGGGCCACCCCTACAGTCAACTATTGGTACCACTGGTCACTCTGAGAGCAGGCTATCTCTGTCAGCTTCATAGAACTAGATGGAGCAGCCAGTGCATGCGGGACTGGCTACTCTCCTCTTCACGGTTACGACGTGCTCCGTTTTCGTGTTCCATATTGAGTCCCCTCACTGAGATGTTTAACGATCAAGAAGTCACCCCCAGTCCTTTGGATAGGTGCTAACTTGTATGTCACTGGAGAACCCCTTTACTTGGTTTTCCGTTAACCTTACAAAGTGTAACCAAATGACTTTGTATCTGGTTCTGTATTGTACTATGGGAGGATTTTATCATACTCTGGCACATTGTGCGCTATTGTATGATGAAAACGCTGGCATCGGATATATCAGCATGCCAGATATATCAGAAGGGTCCAGCCTCTTTATTTAACATTTGGCGGCATTGGCGTACATCTTTATGAAATACCCTACCTGACTTAAAGTTGTGCTAAAACCTGCGCCTGTGCGGACCCCTGGAACACCATCGGGGCCGGATGGAAGACTTCTGCGTCACCCCCAGATCGGCCTGTAAGGCTCTGAGGCCTACCACAGTGCGAGCTGTTAGACCATTGGGCTACCCCAAAAGCAGGCTGGAAGACACCTGTGTCAGCCCCTGAGCAAGCTGTAAGACTGCTGTTTCATATCCCATTTCCAGCTGTAAGTCTCCTGGTTTCACCAACAGTTCGAGCTGTAAGTCACCCAGGTCCACCCCAGTATGAGCTGTAAGACTCCTGGGTCACCTCAAGAGTAGGGCTACAAGACACCTTGCCCACCCCCAGTACGAGCTGTGAGACTCCTGGGCTACCTCCAGAGCAGGGCTGTAAGACACCAAGGCCACCCCCAGGTTCAGCATAGCGCAGGTTGAGTGTAGAAATCATATTAGTGTTTAGAATGTAAAGTAGAAAGTCTTTGACCAGTTCAGTTAGCAGAATTGCAAGCTATATGGTCCTGTTACTTTGGCCACCTTTTTGGTAAATTGATTAAAGGTTATTTCTACTAAAATGGTAGAATATTCATCTATTTTGGTGATGGTTAGGACGGCTGTAGGGGTTTATGGAGGAGGCCGTACTTTTTGTTTTTTAATAGGTGAACTTTAATCAATTTCCAATTCATTGTAATGAGTTTCCTTGAAATATCTACAGGGCTTTACTCAATCACCTTGTATATAGTTTGCATTGTACTATGGAGGGAATTTATCATACGCTAGCATCATGCTCTGTTGTATGATGAAAACCCCAAACCTCCTCCTCCCAAAAACATCAGGAGGGTTCCTCTTAATTTACCCAGAGGCTAGTGGCGCTGGCATACATCTCTATGCAGGGCCTTTGCTGGCGTAGAATTGTGCTAAAACCTGCATCAGTTCATAACGCTGTTCCAGCCCTAGTGTGCGCTGTCAGACTACTTGGCTACTCCCAGAGCTGGCTGTCAGACTCCAGGGCCACCACCATAGTAGGATGTTAGACTCCCGGGCCACCCCTACAGTCAGCTATTGGTACCACTGGTCACTCTGAGTGCAGGCTATCTCTGTCAGCTTCATAGAACTAGATGGAGCAGCCAGTGCATGCGGGACTGGCTACTCTCCTCTTCACGGTTACGACGTGCTCCGTTTTCATGTTCCATATTGAGTCCCCTCACTGAGATGTTTAACGATCAAGAAGTCACCCCCAGTCCTTTGGATAGGTGCTAACTTGTATGTCACTGGAGAACCCCTTTACTTGGTTTTCCGTTAACCTTACAAAGTGTAACCAAATGACTTTGTATCTGGTTCTGTATTGTACTATGGGAGGATTTTATCATACTCTGGCACATTGTGCGCTATTGTATGATGAAAACGCTGGCATCGGATATATCAGCATGCCAGATATATCAGAAGGGTCCAGCCTCTTTATTTAACATTTGGCGGCATTGGCGTACATCTTTATGAAATACCCTACCTGACTTAAAGTTGTGCTAAAACCTGCGCCTGTGCGGACCCCTGGAACACCATCGGGGCCGGATGGAAGACTTCTGCGTCACCCCCAGATCGGCCTGTAAGGCTCTGAGGCCTACCACAGTGCGAGCTGTTAGACCATTGGGCTACCCCAAAAGTAGGCTGGAAGACACCTGTGTCAGCCCCTGAGCAAGCTGTAAGACTGCTGTTTCATATCCCATTTCCAGCTGTAAGTCTCCTGGTTTCACCAACAGTTCGAGCTGTAAGTCACCCAGGTCCACCCCAGTATGAGCTGTAAGACTCCTGGGTCACCTCAAGAGTAGGGCTACAAGACACCTTGCCCACCCCCAGTACGAGCTGTAAGACTCCTGGGCTACCTCCAGAGCAAGGCTGTAAGACACCAAGGCCACCCCCAGGTTCAGCATAGCGCAGGTTGAGTGTAGAAATCATATTAGTGTTTAGAATGTAAAGTAGAAAGTCTTTGACCAGTTCAGTTAGCAGAATTGCAAGCTATATGGTCCTGTTACTTTGGCCACCTTTTTGGTAAATTGATTAAAGGTTATTTCTACTAAAATGGTAGAATATTCATCTATTTTGGTGATGGTTAGGACGGCTGTAGGGGTTTATGGAGGAGGCCGTACTTTTTGTTTTTTAATAGGTGAACTTTAATCAATTTCCAATTCATTGTAATGAGTTTCCTTGAAATATCTACAGGGCTTTACTCAATCACCTTGTATATAGTTTGCATTGTAATATGGAGGGAATTTATCATACGCTAGCATCATGCTCTGTTGTATGATGAAAACCCCAAACCTCCTCCTCCCAAAAACATCAGGAGGGTTCCTCTTAATTTACCCAGAGGCTAGTGGCGCTGGCATACATCTCTATGCAGGGCCTTTGCTGGCGTAGAATTGCGCTAAAACCTGCATCAGTTCATAACGCTGTTCCAGCCCTAGTGTGCGCTGTCAGACTACTTGGCTACTCCCAGAGCTGGCTGTCAGACTCCAGGGCCACCACCATAGTAGGATGTTAGACTCCCGGGCCACCCCTACAGTCAGCTATTGGTACCACTGGTCACTCTGAGAGCAGGCTATCTCTGTCAGCTTCATAGAACTAGATGGAGCAGCCAGTGCATGCGGGACTGGCTACTCTCCTCTTCACGGTTACGACGTGCTCCGTTTTCGTGTTCCATATTGAGTCCCCTCACTGAGATGTTTAACGATCAAGAAGTCACCCCCAGTCCTTTGGATAGGTGCTAACTTGTATGTCACTGGAGAACCCCTTTACTTGGTTTTCCGTTAACCTTACAAAGTGTAACCAAATGACTTTGTATCTGGTTCTGTATTGTACTATGGGAGGATTTTATCATACTCTGGCACATTGTGCGCTATTGTATGATGAAAACGCTGGCATCGGATATATCAGCATGCCAGATATATCAGAAGGGTCCAGCCTCTTTATTTAACATTTGGCGGCATTGGCGTACATCTTTATGAAATACCCTACCTGACTTAAAGTTGTGCTAAAACCTGCGCCTGTGCGGACCCCTGGAACACCATCGGGGCCGGATGGAAGACTTCTGCGTCACCCCCAGATCGGCCTGTAAGGCTCTGAGGCCTACCACAGTGCGAGCTGTTAGACCATTGGGCTACCCCAAAAGCAGGCTGGAAGACACCTGTGTCAGCCCCTGAGCAAGCTGTAAGACTGCTGTTTCATATCCCATTTCCAGCTGTAAGTCTCCTGGTTTCACCAACAGTTCGAGCTGTAAGTCACCCAGGTCCACCCCAGTATGAGTTGTAAGACTCCTGGGTCACCTCAAGAGTAGGGCTACAAGACACCTTGCCCACCCCCAGTACGAGCTGTAAGACTCCTGGGCTACCTCCAGAGCAGGGCTGTAAGACACCAAGGCCACCCCCAGGTTCAGCATAGCGCAGGTTGAGTGTAGAAATCATATTAGTGTTTAGAATGTAAAGTAGAAAGTCTTTGACCAGTTCAGTTAGCAGAATTGCAAGCTATATGGTCCTGTTACTTTGGCCACCTTTTTGGTAAATTGATTAAAGGTTATTTCTACTAAAATGGTAGAATATTCATCTATTTTGGTGATGGTTAGGACGGCTGTAGGGGTTTATGGAGGAGGCCGTACTTTTTGTTTTTTAATAGGTGAACTTTAATCAATTTCCAATTCATTGTAATGAGTTTCCTTGAAATATCTACAGGGCTTTACTCAATCACCTTGTATATAGTTTGCATTGTAATATGGAGGGAATTTATCATACGCTAGCATCATGCTCTGTTGTATGATGAAAACCCCAAACCTCCTCCTCCCAAAAACATCAGGAGGGTTCCTCTTAATTTACCCAGAGGCTAGTGGCGCTGGCATACATCTCTATGCAGGGCCTTTGCTGGCGTAGAATTGCGCTAAAACCTGCATCAGTTCATAACCCTGTTCCAGCCCTAGTGTGCGCTGTCAGACTACTTGGCTACTCCCAGAGCTGGCTGTCAGACTCCAGGGCCACCACCATAGTAGGATGTTAGACTCCCGGGCCACCCCTACAGTCAGCTATTGGTACCACTGGTCACTCTGAGAGCAGGCTATCTCTGTCAGCTTCATAGAACTAGATGGAGCAGCCAGTGCATGTGGGACTGGCTACACTCCTCTTCACGGTTACGACGTGCTCCGTTTTCGTGTTCCATATTGAGTCCCCTCACTGAGATGTTTAACGATCAAGAAGTCACCCCCAGTCCTTTGGATAGGTGCTAACTTGTATGTCACTGGAGAACCCCTTTACTTGGTTTTCCGTTAACCTTACAAAGTGTAACCAAATGACTTTGTATCTGGTTCTGTATTGTACTATGGGAGGATTTTATCATACTCTGGCACATTGTGCGCTATTGTATGATGAAAACGCTGGCATCGGATATATCAGCATGCCAGATATATCAGAAGGGTCCAGCCTCTTTATTTAACATTTGGCGGCATTGGCGTACATCTTTATGAAATACCCTACCTGACTTAAAGTTGTGCTAAAACCTGCGCCTGTGCGGACCCCTGGAACACCATCGGGGCCGGATGGAAGACTTCTGCGTCACCCCCAGATCGGCCTGTAAGGCTCTGAGGCCTACCACAGTGCGAGCTGTTAGACCATTGGGCTACCCCAAAAGCAGGCTGGAAGACACCTGTGTCAGCCCCTGAGCAAGCTGTAAGACTGCTGTTTCATATCCCATTTCCAGCTGTAAGTCTCCTGGTTTCACCAACAGTTCGAGCTGTAAGTCACCCAGGTCCACCCCAGTATGAGCTGTAAGACTCCTGGTTCACCTCAAGAGTAGGGCTACAAGACACCTTGCCCACCCCCAGTACGAGCTGTAAGACTCCTGGGCTACCTCCAGAGCAGGGCTGTAAGACACCAAGGCCACCCCCAGGTTCAGCATAGCGCAGGTTGAGTGTAGAAATCATATTAGTGTTTAGAATGTAAAGTAGAAAGTCTTTGACCAGTTCAGTTAGCAGAATTGCAAGCTATATGGTCCTGTTACTTTGGCCACCTTTTTGGTAAATTGATTAAAGGTTATTTCTACTAAAATGGTAGAATATTCATCTATTTTGGTGATGGTTAGGACGGCTGTAGGGGTTTATGGAGGAGGCCGTACTTTTTGTTTTTTAATAGGTGAACTTTAATCAATTTCCAATTCATTGTAATGAGTTTCCTTGAAATATCTACAGGGCTTTACTCAATCACCTCGTATATGGTTTGCATTGTACTATGGAGGGAATTTATCATACGCTAGCATCATGCTCTGTTGTATGATGAAAACCCCAAACCTCCTCCTCCCAAAAACATCAGGAGGGTTCCTCTTAATTTACCCAGAGGCTAGTGGCGCTGGCATACATCTCTATGCGGGGCCTTTTCTGGCGTAGAATTGCGCTAAAACCTGCATCAGTTCATAACGCTGTTCCAGCCCTAGTGTGCGCTGTCAGACTACTTGGCTACTCCCAGAGCTGGCTGTCAGACTCCAGGGCCACCACCATAGTAGGATGTTAGACTCCCGGGCCACCCCTACAGTCAGCTATTGGTACCACTGGTCACTCTGAGAGCAGGCTATCTCTGTCAGCTTCATAGAACTAGATGGAGCAGCCAGTGCATGCGGGACTGGCTACTCTCCTCTTCACGGTTACGACGTGCTCCGTTTTCGTGTTCCATATTGAGTCCCCTCACTGAGATGTTTAACGATCAAGAAGTCACCCCCAGTCCTTTGGATAGGTGCTAACTTGTATGTCACTGGAGAACCCCTTTACTTGGTTTTCCGTTAACCTTACAAAGTGTAACCAAATGACTTTGTATCTGGTTCTGTATTGTACTATGGGAGGATTTTATCATACTCTGGCACATTGTGCGCTATTGTATGATGAAAACGCTGGCATCGGATATATCAGCATGCCAGATATATCAGAAGGGTCCAGCCTCTTTATTTAACATTTGGCGGCATTGGCGTACATCTTTATGAAATACCCTACCTGACTTAAAGTTGTGCTAAAACCTGCGCCTGTGCGGACCCCTGGAACACCATCGGGGCCGGATGGAAGACTTCTGCGTCACCCCCAGATCGGCCTGTAAGGCTCTGAGGCCTACCACAGTGCGAGCTGTTAGACCATTGGGCTACCCCAAAAGCAGGCTGGAAGACACCTGTGTCAGCCCCTGAGCAAGCTGTAAGACTGCTGTTTCATATCCCATTTCCAGCTGTAAGTCTCCTGGTTTCACCAACAGTTCGAGCTGTAAGTCACCCAGGTCCACCCCAGTATGAGCTGTAAGACTCCTGGGTCACCTCAAGAGTAGGGCTACAAGACACCTTGCCCACCCCCAGTACGAGCTGTAAGACTCCTGGGCTACCTCCAGAGCAGGGCTGTAAGACACCAAGGCCACCCCCAGGTTCAGCATAGCGCAGGTTGAGTGTAGAAATCATATTAGTGTTTAGAATGTAAAGTAGAAAGTCTTTGACCAGTTCAGTTAGCAGAATTGCAAGCTATATGGTCCTGTTACTTTGGCCACCTTTTTGGTAAATTGATTAAAGGTTATTTCTACTAAAATGGTAGAATATTCATCTATTTTGGTGATGGTTAGGACGGCTGTAGGGGTTTATGGAGGAGGCCGTACTTTTTGTTTTTTAATAGGTGAACTTTAATCAATTTCCAATTCATTGTAATGAGTTTCCTTGAAATATCTACAGGGCTTTACTCAATCACCTTGTATATAGTTTGCATTGTAATATGGAGGGAATTTATCATACGCTAGCATCATGCTCTAATGTATGATGAAAACCCCAAACCTCCTCCTCCCAAAAACATCAGGAGGGTTCCTCTTAATTTACCCAGAGGCTAGTGGCGCTGGCATACATCTCTATGCAGGGCCTTTGCTGGCGTAGAATTGCGCTAAAACCTGCATCAGTTCATAACGCTGTTCCAGCCCTAGTGTGCGCTGTCAGACTACTTGGCTACTCCCAGAGCTGGCTGTCAGACTCCAGGGCCACCACCATAGTAGGATGTTAGACTCCCGGGCCACCCCTACAGTCAGCTATTGGTACCACTGGTCACTCTGAGAGCAGGCTATCTCTGTCAGCTTCATAGAACTAGATGGAGCAGCCAGTGCATGCGGGACTGGCTACTCTCCTCTTCACGGTTACGACGTGCTCCGTTTTCGTGTTCCATATTGAGTCCCCTCACTGAGATGTTTAACGATCAAGAAGTCACCCCCAGTCCTTTGGATAGGTGCTAACTTGTATGTCACTGGAGAACCCCTTTACTTGGTTTTCCGTTAACCTTACAAAGTGTAACCAAATGACTTTGTATCTGGTTCTGTATTGTACTATGGGAGGATTTTATCGTACTCTGGCACATTGTGCGCTATTGTATGATGAAAACGCTGGCATCGGATATATCAGCATGCCAGATATATCAGAAGGGTCCAGCCTCTTTATTTAACATTTGGCGGCATTGGCGTACATCTTTATGAAATACCCTACCTGACTTAAAGTTGTGCTAAAACCTGCGCCTGTGCGGACCCCTGGAACACCATCGGGGCCGGATGGAAGACTTCTGCGTCACCCCCAGATCGGCCTGTAAGGCTCTGAGGCCTACCACAGTGCGAGCTGTTAGACCATTGGGCTACCCCAAAAGCAGGCTGGAAGACACCTGTGTCAGCCCCTGAGCAAGCTGTAAGACTGCTGTTTCATACCCCATTTCCAGCTGTAAGTCTCCTGGTTTCACCAACAGTTCGAGCTGTAAGTCACCCAGGTCCACCCCAGTATGAGCTGTAAGACTCCTGGGTCACCTCAAGAGTAGGGCTACAAGACACCTTGCCCACCCCCAGTACGAGCTGTAAGACTCCTGGGCTACCTCCAGAGCAGGGCTGTAAGACACCAAGGCCACCCCCAGGTTCAGCATAGCGCAGGTTGAGTGTAGAAATCATATTAGTGTTTAGAATGTAAAGTAGAAAGTCTTTGACCAGTTCAGTTAGCAGAATTGCAAGCTATATGGTCCTGTTACTTTGGCCACCTTTTTGGTAAATTGATTAAAGGTTATTTCTACTAAAATGGTAGAATATTCATCTATTTTGGTGATGGTTAGGACGGCTGTAGGGGTTTATGGAGGAGGCCGTACTTTTTGTTTTTTAATAGGTGAACTTTAATCAATTTCCAATTCATTGTAATGAGTTTCCTTGAAATATCTACAGGGCTTTACTCAATCACCTCGTATATGGTTTGCATTGTACTATGGAGGGAATTTATCATACGCTAGCATCATGCTCTGTTGTATGATGAAAACCCCAAACCTCCTCCTCCCAAAAACATCAGGAGGGTTCCTCTTAATTTACCCAGAGGCTAGTGGCGCTGGCATACATCTCTATGCAGGGCCTTTGCTGGCGTAGAATTGTGCTAAAACCTGCATCAGTTCATAACGCTGTTCCAGCCCTAGTGTGCGCTGTCAGACTACTTGGCTACTCCCAGAGCTGGCTGTCAGACTCCAGGGCCACCACCATAGTAGGATGTTAGACTCCCGGGCCACCCCTACAGTCAACTATTGGTACCACTGGTCACTCTGAGAGCAGGCTATCTCTGTCAGCTTCATAGAACTAGATGGAGCAGCCAGTGCATGCGGGACTGGCTACTCTCCTCTTCACGGTTACGACGTGCTCCGTTTTCGTGTTCCATATTGAGTCCCCTCACTGAGATGTTTAACGATCAAGAAGTCACCCCCAGTCCTTTGGATAGGTGCTAACTTGTATGTCACTGGAGAACCCCTTTACTTGGTTTTCCGTTAACCTTACAAAGTGTAACCAAATGACTTTGTATCTGGTTCTGTATTGTACTATGGGAGGATTTTATCATACTCTGGCACATTGTGCGCTATTGTATGATGAAAACGCTGGCATCGGATATATCAGCATGCCAGATATATCAGAAGGGTCCAGCCTCTTTATTTAACATTTGGCGGCATTGGCGTACATCTTTATGAAATACCCTACCTGACTTAAAGTTGTGCTAAAACCTGCGCCTGTGCGGACCCCTGGAACACCATCGGGGCCGGATGGAAGACTTCTGCGTCACCCCCAGATCGGCCTGTAAGGCTCTGAGGCCTACCACAGTGCGAGCTGTTAGACCATTGGGCTACCCCAAAAGCAGGCTGGAAGACACCTGTGTCAGCCCCTGAGCAAGCTGTAAGACTGCTGTTTCATATCCCATTTCCAGCTGTAAGTCTCCTGGTTTCACCAACAGTTCGAGCTGTAAGTCACCCAGGTCCACCCCAGTATGAGCTGTAAGACTCCTGGGTCACCTCAAGAGTAGGGCTACAAGACACCTTGCCCACCCCCAGTACGAGCTGTGAGACTCCTGGGCTACCTCCAGAGCAGGGCTGTAAGACACCAAGGCCACCCCCAGGTTCAGCATAGCGCAGGTTGAGTGTAGAAATCATATTAGTGTTTAGAATGTAAAGTAGAAAGTCTTTGACCAGTTCAGTTAGCAGAATTGCAAGCTATATGGTCCTGTTACTTTGGCCACCTTTTTGGTAAATTGATTAAAGGTTATTTCTACTAAAATGGTAGAATATTCATCTATTTTGGTGATGGTTAGGACGGCTGTAGGGGTTTATGGAGGAGGCCGTACTTTTTGTTTTTTAATAGGTGAACTTTAATCAATTTCCAATTCATTGTAATGAGTTTCCTTGAAATATCTACAGGGCTTTACTCAATCACCTTGTATATAGTTTGCATTGTACTATGGAGGGAATTTATCATACGCTAGCATCATGCTCTGTTGTATGATGAAAACCCCAAACCTCCTCCTCCCAAAAACATCAGGAGGGTTCCTCTTAATTTACCCAGAGGCTAGTGGCGCTGGCATACATCTCTATGCAGGGCCTTTGCTGGCGTAGAATTGTGCTAAAACCTGCATCAGTTCATAACGCTGTTCCAGCCCTAGTGTGCGCTGTCAGACTACTTGGCTACTCCCAGAGCTGGCTGTCAGACTCCAGGGCCACCACCATAGTAGGATGTTAGACTCCCGGGCCACCCCTACAGTCAGCTATTGGTACCACTGGTCACTCTGAGTGCAGGCTATCTCTGTCAGCTTCATAGAACTAGATGGAGCAGCCAGTGCATGCGGGACTGGCTACTCTCCTCTTCACGGTTACGACGTGCTCCGTTTTCATGTTCCATATTGAGTCCCCTCACTGAGATGTTTAACGATCAAGAAGTCACCCCCAGTCCTTTGGATAGGTGCTAACTTGTATGTCACTGGAGAACCCCTTTACTTGGTTTTCCGTTAACCTTACAAAGTGTAACCAAATGACTTTGTATCTGGTTCTGTATTGTACTATGGGAGGATTTTATCATACTCTGGCACATTGTGCGCTATTGTATGATGAAAACGCTGGCATCGGATATATCAGCATGCCAGATATATCAGAAGGGTCCAGCCTCTTTATTTAACATTTGGCGGCATTGGCGTACATCTTTATGAAATACCCTACCTGACTTAAAGTTGTGCTAAAACCTGCGCCTGTGCGGACCCCTGGAACACCATCGGGGCCGGATGGAAGACTTCTGCGTCACCCCCAGATCGGCCTGTAAGGCTCTGAGGCCTACCACAGTGCGAGCTGTTAGACCATTGGGCTACCCCAAAAGTAGGCTGGAAGACACCTGTGTCAGCCCCTGAGCAAGCTGTAAGACTGCTGTTTCATATCCCATTTCCAGCTGTAAGTCTCCTGGTTTCACCAACAGTTCGAGCTGTAAGTCACCCAGGTCCACCCCAGTATGAGCTGTAAGACTCCTGGGTCACCTCAAGAGTAGGGCTACAAGACACCTTGCCCACCCCCAGTACGAGCTGTAAGACTCCTGGGCTACCTCCAGAGCAAGGCTGTAAGACACCAAGGCCACCCCCAGGTTCAGCATAGCGCAGGTTGAGTGTAGAAATCATATTAGTGTTTAGAATGTAAAGTAGAAAGTCTTTGACCAGTTCAGTTAGCAGAATTGCAAGCTATATGGTCCTGTTACTTTGGCCACCTTTTTGGTAAATTGATTAAAGGTTATTTCTACTAAAATGGTAGAATATTCATCTATTTTGGTGATGGTTAGGACGGCTGTAGGGGTTTATGGAGGAGGCCGTACTTTTTGTTTTTTAATAGGTGAACTTTAATCAATTTCCAATTCATTGTAATGAGTTTCCTTGAAATATCTACAGGGCTTTACTCAATCACCTTGTATATAGTTTGCATTGTAATATGGAGGGAATTTATCATACGCTAGCATCATGCTCTGTTGTATGATGAAAACCCCAAACCTCCTCCTCCCAAAAACATCAGGAGGGTTCCTCTTAATTTACCCAGAGGCTAGTGGCGCTGGCATACATCTCTATGCAGGGCCTTTGCTGGCGTAGAATTGCGCTAAAACCTGCATCAGTTCATAACGCTGTTCCAGCCCTAGTGTGCGCTGTCAGACTACTTGGCTACTCCCAGAGCTGGCTGTCAGACTCCAGGGCCACCACCATAGTAGGATGTTAGACTCCCGGGCCACCCCTACAGTCAGCTATTGGTACCACTGGTCACTCTGAGAGCAGGCTATCTCTGTCAGCTTCATAGAACTAGATGGAGCAGCCAGTGCATGCGGGACTGGCTACTCTCCTCTTCACGGTTACGACGTGCTCCGTTTTCGTGTTCCATATTGAGTCCCCTCACTGAGATGTTTAACGATCAAGAAGTCACCCCCAGTCCTTTGGATAGGTGCTAACTTGTATGTCACTGGAGAACCCCTTTACTTGGTTTTCCGTTAACCTTACAAAGTGTAACCAAATGACTTTGTATCTGGTTCTGTATTGTACTATGGGAGGATTTTATCATACTCTGGCACATTGTGCGCTATTGTATGATGAAAACGCTGGCATCGGATATATCAGCATGCCAGATATATCAGAAGGGTCCAGCCTCTTTATTTAACATTTGGCGGCATTGGCGTACATCTTTATGAAATACCCTACCTGACTTAAAGTTGTGCTAAAACCTGCGCCTGTGCGGACCCCTGGAACACCATCGGGGCCGGATGGAAGACTTCTGCGTCACCCCCAGATCGGCCTGTAAGGCTCTGAGGCCTACCACAGTGCGAGCTGTTAGACCATTGGGCTACCCCAAAAGCAGGCTGGAAGACACCTGTGTCAGCCCCTGAGCAAGCTGTAAGACTGCTGTTTCATATCCCATTTCCAGCTGTAAGTCTCCTGGTTTCACCAACAGTTCGAGCTGTAAGTCACCCAGGTCCACCCCAGTATGAGTTGTAAGACTCCTGGGTCACCTCAAGAGTAGGGCTACAAGACACCTTGCCCACCCCCAGTACGAGCTGTAAGACTCCTGGGCTACCTCCAGAGCAGGGCTGTAAGACACCAAGGCCACCCCCAGGTTCAGCATAGCGCAGGTTGAGTGTAGAAATCATATTAGTGTTTAGAATGTAAAGTAGAAAGTCTTTGACCAGTTCAGTTAGCAGAATTGCAAGCTATATGGTCCTGTTACTTTGGCCACCTTTTTGGTAAATTGATTAAAGGTTATTTCTACTAAAATGGTAGAATATTCATCTATTTTGGTGATGGTTAGGACGGCTGTAGGGGTTTATGGAGGAGGCCGTACTTTTTGTTTTTTAATAGGTGAACTTTAATCAATTTCCAATTCATTGTAATGAGTTTCCTTGAAATATCTACAGGGCTTTACTCAATCACCTTGTATATAGTTTGCATTGTAATATGGAGGGAATTTATCATACGCTAGCATCATGCTCTGTTGTATGATGAAAACCCCAAACCTCCTCCTCCCAAAAACATCAGGAGGGTTCCTCTTAATTTACCCAGAGGCTAGTGGCGCTGGCATACATCTCTATGCAGGGCCTTTGCTGGCGTAGAATTGCGCTAAAACCTGCATCAGTTCATAACCCTGTTCCAGCCCTAGTGTGCGCTGTCAGACTACTTGGCTACTCCCAGAGCTGGCTGTCAGACTCCAGGGCCACCACCATAGTAGGATGTTAGACTCCCGGGCCACCCCTACAGTCAGCTATTGGTACCACTGGTCACTCTGAGAGCAGGCTATCTCTGTCAGCTTCATAGAACTAGATGGAGCAGCCAGTGCATGTGGGACTGGCTACACTCCTCTTCACGGTTACGACGTGCTCCGTTTTCGTGTTCCATATTGAGTCCCCTCACTGAGATGTTTAACGATCAAGAAGTCACCCCCAGTCCTTTGGATAGGTGCTAACTTGTATGTCACTGGAGAACCCCTTTACTTGGTTTTCCGTTAACCTTACAAAGTGTAACCAAATGACTTTGTATCTGGTTCTGTATTGTACTATGGGAGGATTTTATCATACTCTGGCACATTGTGCGCTATTGTATGATGAAAACGCTGGCATCGGATATATCAGCATGCCAGATATATCAGAAGGGTCCAGCCTCTTTATTTAACATTTGGCGGCATTGGCGTACATCTTTATGAAATACCCTACCTGACTTAAAGTTGTGCTAAAACCTGCGCCTGTGCGGACCCCTGGAACACCATCGGGGCCGGATGGAAGACTTCTGCGTCACCCCCAGATCGGCCTGTAAGGCTCTGAGGCCTACCACAGTGCGAGCTGTTAGACCATTGGGCTACCCCAAAAGCAGGCTGGAAGACACCTGTGTCAGCCCCTGAGCAAGCTGTAAGACTGCTGTTTCATATCCCATTTCCAGCTGTAAGTCTCCTGGTTTCACCAACAGTTCGAGCTGTAAGTCACCCAGGTCCACCCCAGTATGAGCTGTAAGACTCCTGGTTCACCTCAAGAGTAGGGCTACAAGACACCTTGCCCACCCCCAGTACGAGCTGTAAGACTCCTGGGCTACCTCCAGAGCAGGGCTGTAAGACACCAAGGCCACCCCCAGGTTCAGCATAGCGCAGGTTGAGTGTAGAAATCATATTAGTGTTTAGAATGTAAAGTAGAAAGTCTTTGACCAGTTCAGTTAGCAGAATTGCAAGCTATATGGTCCTGTTACTTTGGCCACCTTTTTGGTAAATTGATTAAAGGTTATTTCTACTAAAATGGTAGAATATTCATCTATTTTGGTGATGGTTAGGACGGCTGTAGGGGTTTATGGAGGAGGCCGTACTTTTTGTTTTTTAATAGGTGAACTTTAATCAATTTCCAATTCATTGTAATGAGTTTCCTTGAAATATCTACAGGGCTTTACTCAATCACCTTGTATATAGTTTGCATTGTAATATGGAGGGAATTTATCATACGCTAGCATCATGCTCTGTTGTATGATGAAAACCCCAAACCTCCTCCTCCCAAAAACATCAGGAGGGTTCCTCTTAATTTACCCAGAGGCTAGTGGCGCTGGCATACATCTCTATGCAGGGCCTTTGCTGGCGTAGAATTGCGCTAAAACCTGCATCAGTTCATAACGCTGTTCCAGCCCTAGTGTGCGCTGTCAGACTACTTGGCTACTCCCAGAGCTGGCTGTCAGACTCCAGGGCCACCACCATAGTAGGATGTTAGACTCCCGGCCACCCCTACAGTCAGCTATTGGTACCACTGGTCACTCTGAGAGCAGGCTATCTCTGTCAGCTTCATAGAACTAGATGGAGCAGCCAGTGCATGCGGGACTGGCTACTCTCCTCTTCACGGTTACGACGTGCTCCGTTTTCGTGTTCCATATTGAGTCCCCTCACTAAGATGTTTAACGATCAAGAAGTCACCCCCAGTCCTTTGGATAGGTTCTAACTTGTATGTCACTGGAGAACCCCTTTACTTGGTTTTCCGTTAACCTTACAAAGTGTAACCAAATGACTTTGTATCTGGTTCTGTATTGTACTATGGGAGGATTTTATCGTACTCTGGCACATTGTGCGCTAATGTATGATGAAAACGCTGGCATCGGATATATCAGCATGCCAGATATATCAGAAGGGTCCAGCCTCTTTATTTAACATTTGGCGGCATTGGCGTACATCTTTATGAAATACCCTACCTGACTTAAAGTTGTGCTAAAACCTGCGCCTGTGCGGACCCCTGGAACACCATCGGGGCCGGATGGAAGACTTCTGCGTCACCCCCAGATCGGTCTGTAAGGCTCTGAGGCCTACCACAGTGCGAGCTGTTAGACCATTGGGCTACCCCAAAAGCAGGCTGGAAGACACCTGTGTCAGCCCCTGAGCAAGCTGTAAGACTGCTGTTTCATATCCCATTTCCAGCTGTAAGTCTCCTGGTTTCACCAACAGTTCGAGCTGTAAGTCACCCAGGTCCACCCCAGTATGAGCTGTAAGACTCCTGGGTCACCTCAAGAGTAGGGCTACAAGACACCTTGCCCACCCCCAGTACGAGCTGTAAGACTCCTGGGCTACCTCCAGAGCAGGGCTGTAAGACACCAAGGCCACCCCCAGGTTCAGCATAGCGCAGGTTGAGTGTAGAAATCATATTAGTGTTTAGAATGTAAAGTAGAAAGTCTTTGACCAGTTCAGTTAGCAGAATTGCAAGCTATATGGTCCTGTTACTTTGGCCACCTTTTTGGTAAATTGATTAAAGGTTATTTCTACTAAAATGGTAGAATATTCATCTATTTTGGTGATGGTTAGGACGGCTGTAGGGGTTTATGGAGGAGGCCATACTTTTTGTTTTTTAATAGGTGAACTTTAATCAATTTCCAATTCATTGTAATGAGTTTCCTTGAAATATCTACAGGGCTTTACTCAATCACCTTGTATATAGTTTGCATTGTAATATGGAGGGAATTTATCATACGCTAGCATCATGCTCTGTTGTATGATGAAAACCCCAAACCTCCTCCTCCCAAAAACATCAGGAGGGTTCCTCTTAATTTACCCAAAGGCTAGTGGCGCTGGCATACATCTCTATGCAGGGCCTTTGCTGGCGTAGAATTGCGCTAAAACCTGCATCAGTTCATAACGCTGTTCCAGCCCTAGTGTGCGCTGTCAGACTACTTGGCTACTCCCAGAGCTGGCTGTCAGACTCCAGGGCCACCACCATAGTAGGATGTTAGACTCCCGGGCCACCCCTACAGTCAGCTATTGGTACCACTGGTCACTCTGAGAGCAGGCTATCTCTGTCAGCTTCATAGAACTAGATGGAGCAGCCAGTGCATGCGGGACTGGCTACTCTCCTCTTCACGGTTACGACGTGCTCCGTTTTCGTGTTCCATATTGAGTCCCCTCACTGAGATGTTTAACGATCAAGAAGTCACCCCCAGTCCTTTGGATAGGTGCTAACTTGTATGTCACTGGAGAACCCCTTTACTTGGTTTTCCGTTAACCTTACAAAGTGTAACCAAATGACTTTGTATCTGGTTCTGTATTGTACTATGGGAGGATTTTATCATACTCTGGCACATTGTGCGCTATTGTATGATGAAAACGCTGGCATCGGATATATCAGCATGCCAGATATATCAGAAGGGTCCAGCCTCTTTATTTAACATTTGGCGGCATTGGCGTACATCTTTATGAAATACCCTACCTGACTTAAAGTTGTGCTAAAACCTGCGCCTGTGCGGACCCCTGGAACACCATCGGGGCCGGATGGAAGACTTCTGCGTCACCCCCAGATCGGTCTGTAAGGCTCTGAGGCCTACCACAGTGCGAGCTGTTAGACCATTGGGCTACCCCAAAAGCAGGCTGGAAGACACCTGTGTCAGCCCCTGAGCAAGCTGTAAGACTGCTGTTTCATATCCCATTTCCAGCTGTAAGTCTCCTGGTTTCACCAACAGTTCGAGCTGTAAGTCACCCAGGTCCACCCCAGTATGAGCTGTAAGACTCCTGGGTCACCTCAAGAGTAGGGCTACAAGACACCTTGCCCACCCCCAGTACGAGCTGTAAGACTCCTGGGCTACCTCCAGAGCAGGGCTGTAAGACACCAAGGCCACCCCCAGGTTCAGCATAGCGCAGGTTGAGTGTAGAAATCATATTAGTGTTTAGAATGTAAAGTAGAAAGTCTTTGACCAGTTCAGTTAGCAGAATTGCAAGCTATATGGTCCTGTTACTTTGGCCACCTTTTTGGTAAATTGATTAAAGGTTATTTCTACTAAAATGGTAGAATATTCATCTATTTTGGTGATGGTTAGGACGGCTGTAGGGGTTTATGGAGGAGGCCATACTTTTTGTTTTTTAATAGGTGAACTTTAATCAATTTCCAATTCATTGTAATGAGTTTCCTTGAAATATCTACAGGGCTTTACTCAATCACCTTGTATATAGTTTGCATTGTAATATGGAGGGAATTTATCATACGCTAGCATCATGCTCTGTTGTATGATGAAAACCCCAAACCTCCTCCTCCCAAAAACATCAGGAGGGTTCCTCTTAATTTACCCAAAGGCTAGTGGCGCTGGCATACATCTCTATGCAGGGCCTTTGCTGGCGTAGAATTGCGCTAAAACCTGCATCAGTTCATAACGCTGTTCCAGCCCTAGTGTGCGCTGTCAGACTACTTGGCTACTCCCAGAGCTGGCTGTCAGACTCCAGGGCCACCACCATAGTAGGATGTTAGACTCCCGGGCCACCCCTACAGTCAGCTATTGGTACCACTGGTCACTCTGAGAGCAGGCTATCTCTGTCAGCTTCATAGAACTAGATGGAGCAGCCAGTGCATGCGGGACTGGCTACTCTCCTCTTCACGGTTACGACGTGCTCCGTTTTCGTGTTCCATATTGAGTCCCCTCACTGAGATGTTTAACGATCAAGAAGTCACCCCCAGTCCTTTGGATAGGTGCTAACTTGTATGTCACTGGAGAACCCCTTTACTTGGTTTTCCGTTAACCTTACAAAGTGTAACCAAATGACTTTGTATCTGGTTCTGTATTGTACTATGGGAGGATTTTATCATACTCTGGCACATTGTGCGCTATTGTATGATGAAAACGCTGGCATCGGATATATCAGCATGCCAGATATATCAGAAGGGTCCAGCCTCTTTATTTAACATTTGGCGGCATTGGCGTACATCTTTATGAAATACCCTACCTGACTTAAAGTTGTGCTAAAACCTGCGCCTGTGCGGACACCTGGAACACAATCGGGGCCGGATGGAAGACTTCTGCGTCACCCCCAGATCGGTCTGTAAGGCTCTGAGGCCTACCACAGTGCGAGCTGTTAGACCATTGGGCTACCCCAAAAGCAGGCTGGAAGACACCTGTGTCAGCCCCTGAGCAAGCTGTAAGACTGCTGTTTCATATCCCATTTCCAGCTGTAAGTCTCCTGGTTTCACCAACAGTTCGAGCTGTAAGTCACCCAGGTCCACCCCAGTATGAGCTGTAAGACTCCTGGGTCACCTCAAGAGTAGGGCTACAAGACACCTTGCCCACCCCCAGTACGAGCTGTAAGACTCCTGGGCTACCTCCAGAGCAGGGCTGTAAGACACCAAGGCCACCCCCAGGTTCAGCATAGCGCAGGTTGAGTGTAGAAATCATATTAGTGTTTAGAATGTAAAGTAGAAAGTCTTTGACCAGTTCAGTTAGCAGAATTGCAAGCTATATGGTCCTGTTACTTTGGCCACCTTTTTGGTAAATTGATTAAAGGTTATTTCTACTAAAATGGTAGAATATTCATCTATTTTGGTGATGGTTAGGACGGCTGTAGGGGTTTATGGAGGAGGCCGTACTTTTTGTTTTTTAATAGGTGAACTTTAATCAATTTCCAATTCATTGTAATGAGTTTCCTTGAAATATCTACAGGGCTTTACTCAATCACCTTGTATATAGTTTGCATTGTAATATGGAGGGAATTTATCATACGCTAGCATCATGCTCTGTTGTATGATGAAAACCCCAAACCTCCTCCTCCCAAAAACATCAGGAGGGTTCCTCTTAATTTACCCAGAGGCTAGTGGCGCTGGCATACATCTCTATGCAGGGCCTTTGCTGGCGTAGAATTGCGCTAAAACCTGCATCAGTTCATAACGCTGTTCCAGCCCTAGTGTGCGCTGTCAGACTACTTGGCTACTCCCAGAGCTGGCTGTCAGACTCCAGGGCCACCACCATAGTAGGATGTTAGACTCCCGGGCCACCCCTACAGTCAGCTATTGGTACCACTGGTCACTCTGAGAGCAGGCTATCTCTGTCAGCTTCATAGAACTAGATGGAGCAGCCAGTGCATGCGGGACTGGCTACTCTCCTCTTCACGGTTACGACGTGCTCCGTTTTTGTGTTCCATATTGAGTCCCCTCACTGAGATGTTTAACGATCAAGAAGTCACCCCCAGTCCTTTGGATAGGTGCTAACTTGTATGTCACTGGAGAACCCCTTTACTTGGTTTTCCGTTAACCTTACAAAGTGTAACCAAATGACTTTGTATCTGGTTCTGTATTGTACTATGGGAGGATTTTATCATACTCTGGCACATTGTGCGCTATTGTATGATGAAAACGCTGGCATCGGATATATCAGCATGCCAGATATATCAGAAGGGTCCAGCCTCTTTATTTAACATTTGGCGGCATTGGCGTACATCTTTATGAAATACCCTACCTGACTTAAAGTTGTGCTAAAACCTGCGCCTGTGCGGACCCCTGGAACACCATCGGGGCCGGATGGAAGACTTCTGCGTCACCCCCAGATCGGCCTGTAAGGCTCTGAGGCCTACCACAGTGCGAGCTGTTAGACCATTGGGCTACCCCAAAAGCAGGCTGGAAGACACCTGTGTCAGCCCCTGAGCAAGCTGTAAGACTGCTGTTTCATATCCCATTTCCAGCTGTAAGTCTCCTGGTTTCACCAACAGTTCGAGCTGTAAGTCACCCAGGTCCACCCCAGTATGAGCTGTAAGACTCCTGGGTCACCTCAAGAGTAGGGCTACAAGACACCTTGCCCACCCCCAGTACGAGCTGTAAGACTCCTGGGCTACCTCCAGAGCAGGGCTGTAAGACACCAAGGCCACCCCCAGGTTCAGCATAGCGCAGGTTGAGTGTAGAAATCATATTAGTGTTTAGAATGTAAAGTAGAAAGTCTTTGACCAGTTCAGTTAGCAGAATTGCAAGCTATATGGTCCTGTTACTTTGGCCACCTTTTTGGTAAATTGATTAAAGGTTATTTCTACTAAAATGGTAGAATATTCATCTATTTTGGTGATGGTTAGGACGGCTGTAGGGGTTTATGGAGGAGGCCGTACTTTTTGTTTTTTAATAGGTGAACTTTAATCAATTTCCAATTCATTGTAATGAGTTTCCTTGAAATATCTACAGGGCTTTACTCAATCACCTCGTATATGGTTTGCATTGTACTATGGAGGGAATTTATCATACGCTAGCATCATGCTCTGTTGTATGATGAAAACCCCAAACCTCCTCCTCCCAAAAACATCAGGAGGGTTCCTCTTAATTTACCCAGAGGCTAGTGGCGCTGGCATACATCTCTATGCGGGGCCTTTTCTGGTGTAGAATTGCGCTAAAACCTGCATCAGTTCATAACGCTGTTCCAGCCCTAGTGTGCGCTGTCAGACTACTTGGCTACTCCCAGAGCTGGCTGTCAGACTCCAGGGCCACCACCATAGTAGGATGTTAGACTCCCGGGCCACCCCTACAGTCAGCTATTGGTACCACTGGTCACTCTGAGAGCAGGCTATCTCTGTCAGCTTCATAGAACTAGATGGAGCAGCCAGTGCATGCGGGACTGGCTACTCTCCTCTTCACGGTTACGACGTGCTCCGTTTTCGTGTTCCATATTGAGTCCCCTCACTGAGATGTTTAACGATCAAGAAGTCACCCCCAGTCCTTTGGATAGGTGCTAACTTGTATGTCACTGGAGAACCCCTTTACTTGGTTTTCCGTTAACCTTACAAAGTGTAACCAAATGACTTTGTATCTGGTTCTGTATTGTACTATGGGAGGATTTTATCATACTCTGGCACATTGTGCGCTATTGTATGATGAAAACGCTGGCATCGGATATATCAGCATGCCAGATATATCAGAAGGGTCCAGCCTCTTTATTTAACATTTGGCGGCATTGGCGTACATCTTTATGAAATACCCTACCTGACTTAAAGTTGTGCTAAAACCTGCGCCTGTGCGGACCCCTGGAACACCATCGGGGCCGGATGGAAGACTTCTGCGTCACCCCCAGATCGGCCTGTAAGGCTCTGAGGCCTACCACAGTGCGAGCTGTTAGACCATTGGGCTACCCCAAAAGCAGGCTGGAAGACACCTGTGTCAGCCCCTGAGCAAGCTGTAAGACTGCTGTTTCATATCCCATTTCCAGCTGTAAGTCTCCTGGTTTCACCAACAGTTCGAGCTGTAAGTCACCCAGGTCCACCCCAGTATGAGCTGTAAGACTCCTGGGTCACCTCAAGAGTAGGGCTACAAGACACCTTGCCCACCCCCAGTACGAGCTGTAAGACTCCTGGGCTACCTCCAGAGCAGGGCTGTAAGACACCAAGGCCACCCCCAGGTTCAGCATAGCGCAGGTTGAGTGTAGAAATCATATTAGTGTTTAGAATGTAAAGTAGAAAGTCTTTGACCAGTTCAGTTAGCAGAATTGCAAGCTATATGGTCCTGTTACTTTGGCCACCTTTTTGGTAAATTGATTAAAGGTTATTTCTACTAAAATGGTAGAATATTCATCTATTTTGGTGATGGTTAGGACGGCTGTAGGGGTTTATGGAGGAGGCCGTACTTTTTGTTTTTTAATAGGTGAACTTTAATCAATTTCCAATTCATTGTAATGAGTTTCCTTGAAATATCTACAGGGCTTTACTCAATCACCTTGTATATAGTTTGCATTGTAATATGGAGGGAATTTATCATACGCTAGCATCATGCTCTAATGTATGATGAAAACCCCAAACCTCCTCCTCCCAAAAACATCAGGAGGGTTCCTCTTAATTTACCCAGAGGCTAGTGGCGCTGGCATACATCTCTATGCAGGGCCTTTGCTGGCGTAGAATTGCGCTAAAACCTGCATCAGTTCATAACGCTGTTCCAGCCCTAGTGTGCGCTGTCAGACTACTTGGCTACTCCCAGAGCTGGCTGTCAGACTCCAGGGCCACCACCATAGTAGGATGTTAGACTCCCGGGCCACCCCTACAGTCAGCTATTGGTACCACTGGTCACTCTGAGAGCAGGCTATCTCTGTCAGCTTCATAGAACTAGATGGAGCAGCCAGTGCATGCGGGACTGGCTACTCTCCTCTTCACGGTTACGACGTGCTCCGTTTTCGTGTTCCATATTGAGTCCCCTCACTGAGATGTTTAACGATCAAGAAGTCACCCCCAGTCCTTTGGATAGGTGCTAACTTGTATGTCACTGGAGAACCCCTTTACTTGGTTTTCCGTTAACCTTACAAAGTGTAACCAAATGACTTTGTATCTGGTTCTGTATTGTACTATGGGAGGATTTTATCGTACTCTGGCACATTGTGCGCTATTGTATGATGAAAACGCTGGCATCGGATATATCAGCATGCCAGATATATCAGAAGGGTCCAGCCTCTTTATTTAACATTTGGCGGCATTGGCGTACATCTTTATGAAATACCCTACCTGACTTAAAGTTGTGCTAAAACCTGCGCCTGTGCGGACCCCTGGAACACCATCGGGGCCGGATGGAAGACTTCTGCGTCACCCCCAGATCGGCCTGTAAGGCTCTGAGGCCTACCACAGTGCGAGCTGTTAGACCATTGGGCTACCCCAAAAGCAGGCTGGAAGACACCTGTGTCAGCCCCTGAGCAAGCTGTAAGACTGCTGTTTCATACCCCATTTCCAGCTGTAAGTCTCCTGGTTTCACCAACAGTTCGAGCTGTAAGTCACCCAGGTCCACCCCAGTATGAGCTGTAAGACTCCTGGGTCACCTCAAGAGTAGGGCTACAAGACACCTTGCCCACCCCCAGTACGAGCTGTAAGACTCCTGGGCTACCTCCAGAGCAGGGCTGTAAGACACCAAGGCCACCCCCAGGTTCAGCATAGCGCAGGTTGAGTGTAGAAATCATATTAGTGTTTAGAATGTAAAGTAGAAAGTCTTTGACCAGTTCAGTTAGCAGAATTGCAAGCTATATGGTCCTGTTACTTTGGCCACCTTTTTGGTAAATTGATTAAAGGTTATTTCTACTAAAATGGTAGAATATTCATCTATTTTGGTGATGGTTAGGACGGCTGTAGGGGTTTATGGAGGAGGCCGTACTTTTTGTTTTTTAATAGGTGAACTTTAATCAATTTCCAATTCATTGTAATGAGTTTCCTTGAAATATCTACAGGGCTTTACTCAATCACCTTGTATATAGTTTGCATTGTAATATGGAGGGAATTTATCATACGCTAGCATCATGCTCTGTTGTATGATGAAAACCCCAAACCTCCTCCTCCCAAAAACATCAGGAGGGTTCCTCTTAATTTACCCAGAGGCTAGTGGCGCTGGCATACATCTCTATGCAGGGCCTTTGCTGGCGTAGAATTGCGCTAAATCCTGCATCAGTTCATAACGCTGTTCCAGCCCTAGTGTGCGCTGTCAGACTACTTGGCTACTCCCAGAGCTGGCTGTCAGACTCCAGGGCCACCACCATAGTAGGATGTTAGACTCCCGGGCCACCCCTACAGTCAGCTATTGGTACCACTGGTCACTCTGAGAGCAGGCTATCTCTGTCAGCTTCATAGAACTAGATGGAGCAGCCAGTGCATGCGGGACTGGCTACTCTCCTCTTCACGGTTACGACGTGCTCCGTTTTCATGTTCCATATTGAGTCCCCTCACTGAGATGTTTAACGATCAAGAAGTCACCCCCAGTCCTTTGGATAGGTGCTAACTTGTATGTCACTGGAGAACCCCTTTACTTGGTTTTCCGTTAACCTTACAAAGTGTAACCAAATAACTTTGTATCTGGTTCTGTATTGTACTATGGGAGGATTTTATCATACTCTGGCACATTGTGCGCTATTGTATGATGAAAACGCTGGCATCGGATATATCAGCATGCCAGATATATCAGAAGGGTCCAGCCTCTTTATTTAACATTTGGCGGCATTGGCGTACATCTTTATGAAATACCCTACCTGACTTAAAGTTGTGCTAAAACCTGCGCCTGTGCGGACCCCTGGAACACCATCGGGGCCGGATGGAAGACTTCTGCGTCACCCCCAGATCGGCCTGTAAGGCTCTGAGGCCTACCACAGTGCGAGCTGTTAGACCATTGGGCTACCCCAAAAGCAGGCTGGAAGACACCTGTGTCAGCCCCTGAGCAAGCTGTAAGACTGCTGTTTCATATCCCATTTCCAGCTGTAAGTCTCCTGGTTTCACCAACAGTTCGAGCTGTAAGTCACCCAGGTCCACCCCAGTATGAGCTGTAAGACTCCTGGGTCACCTCAAGAGTAGGGCTACAAGACACCTTGCCCACCCCCAGTACGAGCTGTAAGACTCCTGGGCTACCTCCAGAGCAGGGCTGTAAGACACCAAGGCCACCCCCAGGTTCAGCATAGTGCAGGTTGAGTGTAGAAATCATATTAGTGTTTAGAATGTAAAGTAGAAAGTCTTTGACCAGTTCAGTTAGCAGAATTGCAAGCTATATGGTCCTGTTACTTTGGCCACCTTTTTGGTAAATTGATTAAAGGTTATTTCTACTAAAATGGTAGAATATTCATCTATTTTGGTGATGGTTAGGACGGCTGTAGGGGTTTATGGAGGAGGCCGTACTTTTTGTTTTTTAATAGGTGAACTTTAATCAATTTCCAATTCATTGTAATGAGTTTCCTTGAAATATCTACAGGGCTTTACTCAATCACCTCGTATATGGTTTGCATTGTACTATGGAGGGAATTTATCATACGCTAGCATCATGCTCTGTTGTATGATGAAAACCCCAAACCTCCTCCTCCCAAAAACATCAGGAGGGTTCCTCTTAATTTACCCAGAGGCTAGTGGCGCTGGCATACATCTCTATGCAGGGCCTTTGCTGGCGTAGAATTGTGCTAAAACCTGCATCAGTTCATAACGCTGTTCCAGCCCTAGTGTGCGCTGTCAGACTACTTGGCTACTCCCAGAGCTGGCTGTCAGACTCCAGGGCCACCACCATAGTAGGATGTTAGACTCCCGGGCCACCCCTACAGTCAACTATTGGTACCACTGGTCACTCTGAGAGCAGGCTATCTCTGTCAGCTTCATAGAACTAGATGGAGCAGCCAGTGCATGCGGGACTGGCTACTCTCCTCTTCACGGTTACGACGTGCTCCGTTTTCGTGTTCCATATTGAGTCCCCTCACTGAGATGTTTAACGATCAAGAAGTCACCCCCAGTCCTTTGGATAGGTGCTAACTTGTATGTCACTGGAGAACCCCTTTACTTGGTTTTCCGTTAACCTTACAAAGTGTAACCAAATGACTTTGTATCTGGTTCTGTATTGTACTATGGGAGGATTTTATCATACTCTGGCACATTGTGCGCTATTGTATGATGAAAACGCTGGCATCGGATATATCAGCATGCCAGATATATCAGAAGGGTCCAGCCTCTTTATTTAACATTTGGCGGCATTGGCGTACATCTTTATGAAATACCCTACCTGACTTAAAGTTGTGCTAAAACCTGCGCCTGTGCGGACCCCTGGAACACCATCGGGGCCGGATGGAAGACTTCTGCGTCACCCCCAGATCGGCCTGTAAGGCTCTGAGGCCTACCACAGTGCGAGCTGTTAGACCATTGGGCTACCCCAAAAGCAGGCTGGAAGACACCTGTGTCAGCCCCTGAGCAAGCTGTAAGACTGCTGTTTCATATCCCATTTCCAGCTGTAAGTCTCCTGGTTTCACCAACAGTTCGAGCTGTAAGTCACCCAGGTCCACCCCAGTATGAGCTGTAAGACTCCTGGGTCACCTCAAGAGTAGGGCTACAAGACACCTTGCCCACCCCCAGTACGAGCTGTGAGACTCCTGGGCTACCTCCAGAGCAGGGCTGTAAGACACCAAGGCCACCCCCAGGTTCAGCATAGCGCAGGTTGAGTGTAGAAATCATATTAGTGTTTAGAATGTAAAGTAGAAAGTCTTTGACCAGTTCAGTTAGCAGAATTGCAAGCTATATGGTCCTGTTACTTTGGCCACCTTTTTGGTAAATTGATTAAAGGTTATTTCTACTAAAATGGTAGAATATTCATCTATTTTGGTGATGGTTAGGACGGCTGTAGGGGTTTATGGAGGAGGCCGTACTTTTTGTTTTTTAATAGGTGAACTTTAATCAATTTCCAATTCATTGTAATGAGTTTCCTTGAAATATCTACAGGGCTTTACTCAATCACCTTGTATATAGTTTGCATTGTACTATGGAGGGAATTTATCATACGCTAGCATCATGCTCTGTTGTATGATGAAAACCCCAAACCTCCTCCTCCCAAAAACATCAGGAGGGTTCCTCTTAATTTACCCAGAGGCTAGTGGCGCTGGCATACATCTCTATGCAGGGCCTTTGCTGGCGTAGAATTGTGCTAAAACCTGCATCAGTTCATAACGCTGTTCCAGCCCTAGTGTGCGCTGTCAGACTACTTGGCTACTCCCAGAGCTGGCTGTCAGACTCCAGGGCCACCACCATAGTAGGATGTTAGACTCCCGGGCCACCCCTACAGTCAGCTATTGGTACCACTGGTCACTCTGAGAGCAGGCTATCTCTGTCAGCTTCATAGAACTAGATGGAGCAGCCAGTGCATGCGGGACTGGCTACTCTCCTCTTCACGGTTACGACGTGCTCCGTTTTCGTGTTCCATATTGAGTCCCCTCACTGAGATGTTTAACGATCAAGAAGTCACCCCCAGTCCTTTGGATAGGTGCTAACTTGTATGTCACTGGAGAACCCCTTTACTTGGTTTTCCGTTAACCTTACAAAGTGTAACCAAATGACTTTGTATCTGGTTCTGTATTGTACTATGGGAGGATTTTATCGTACTCTGGCACATTGTGCGCTATTGTATGATGAAAACGCTGGCATCGGATATATCAGCATGCCAGATATATCAGAAGGGTCCAGCCTCTTTATTTAACATTTGGCGGCATTGGCGTACATCTTTATGAAATACCCTACCTGACTTAAAGTTGTGCTAAAACCTGCGCCTGTGCGGACCCCTGGAACACCATCGGGGCCGGATGGAAGACTTCTGCGTCACCCCCAGATCGGCCTGTAAGGCTCTGAGGCCTACCACAGTGCGAGCTGTTAGACCATTGGGCTACCCCAAAAGCAGGCTGGAAGACACCTGTGTCAGCCCCTGAGCAAGCTGTAAGACTGCTGTTTCATACCCCATTTCCAGCTGTAAGTCTCCTGGTTTCACCAACAGTTCGAGCTGTAAGTCACCCAGGTCCACCCCAGTATGAGCTGTAAGACTCCTGGGTCACCTCAAGAGTAGGGCTACAAGACACCTTGCCCACCCCCAGTACGAGCTGTAAGACTCCTGGGCTACCTCCAGAGCAGGGCTGTAAGACACCAAGGCCACCCCCAGGTTCAGCATAGCGCAGGTTGAGTGTAGAAATCATATTAGTGTTTAGAATGTAAAGTAGAAAGTCTTTGACCAGTTCAGTTAGCAGAATTGCAAGCTATATGGTCCTGTTACTTTGGCCACCTTTTTGGTAAATTGATTAAAGGTTATTTCTACTAAAATGGTAGAATATTCATCTATTTTGGTGATGGTTAGGACGGCTGTAGGGGTTTATGGAGGAGGCCGTACTTTTTGTTTTTTAATAGGTGAACTTTAATCAATTTCCAATTCATTGTAATGAGTTTCCTTGAAATATCTACAGGGCTTTACTCAATCACCTTGTATATAGTTTGCATTGTAATATGGAGGGAATTTATCATACGCTAGCATCATGCTCTGTTGTATGATGAAAACCCCAAACCTCCTCCTCCCAAAAACATCAGGAGGGTTCCTCTTAATTTACCCAGAGGCTAGTGGCGCTGGCATACATCTCTATGCAGGGCCTTTGCTGGCGTAGAATTGCGCTAAATCCTGCATCAGTTCATAACGCTGTTCCAGCCCTAGTGTGCGCTGTCAGACTACTTGGCTACTCCCAGAGCTGGCTGTCAGACTCCAGGGCCACCACCATAGTAGGATGTTAGACTCCCGGGCCACCCCTACAGTCAGCTATTGGTACCACTGGTCACTCTGAGAGCAGGCTATCTCTGTCAGCTTCATAGAACTAGATGGAGCAGCCAGTGCATGCGGGACTGGCTACTCTCCTCTTCACGGTTACGACGTGCTCCGTTTTCATGTTCCATATTGAGTCCCCTCACTGAGATGTTTAACGATCAAGAAGTCACCCCCAGTCCTTTGGATAGGTGCTAACTTGTATGTCACTGGAGAACCCCTTTACTTGGTTTTCCGTTAACCTTACAAAGTGTAACCAAATAACTTTGTATCTGGTTCTGTATTGTACTATGGGAGGATTTTATCATACTCTGGCACATTGTGCGCTATTGTATGATGAAAACGCTGGCATCGGATATATCAGCATGCCAGATATATCAGAAGGGTCCAGCCTCTTTATTTAACATTTGGCGGCATTGGCGTACATCTTTATGAAATACCCTACCTGACTTAAAGTTGTGCTAAAACCTGCGCCTGTGCGGACCCCTGGAACACCATCGGGGCCGGATGGAAGACTTCTGCGTCACCCCCAGATCGGCCTGTAAGGCTCTGAGGCCTACCACAGTGCGAGCTGTTAGACCATTGGGCTACCCCAAAAGCAGGCTGGAAGACACCTGTGTCAGCCCCTGAGCAAGCTGTAAGACTGCTGTTTCATATCCCATTTCCAGCTGTAAGTCTCCTGGTTTCACCAACAGTTCGAGCTGTAAGTCACCCAGGTCCACCCCAGTATGAGCTGTAAGACTCCTGGGTCACCTCAAGAGTAGGGCTACAAGACACCTTGCCCACCCCCAGTACGAGCTGTAAGACTCCTGGGCTACCTCCAGAGCAGGGCTGTAAGACACCAAGGCCACCCCCAGGTTCAGCATAGCGCAGGTTGAGTGTAGAAATCATATTAGTGTTTAGAATGTAAAGTAGAAAGTCTTTGACCAGTTCAGTTAGCAGAATTGCAAGCTATATGGTCCTGTTACTTTGGCCACCTTTTTGGTAAATTGATTAAAGGTTATTTCTACTAAAATGGTAGAATATTCATCTATTTTGGTGATGGTTAGGACGGCTGTAGGGGTTTATGGAGGAGGCCGTACTTTTTGTTTTTTAATAGGTGAACTTTAATCAATTTCCAATTCATTGTAATGAGTTTCCTTGAAATATCTACAGGGCTTTACTCAATCACCTCGTATATGGTTTGCATTGTACTATGGAGGGAATTTATCATACGCTAGCATCATGCTCTGTTGTATGATGAAAACCCCAAACCTCCTCCTCCCAAAAACATCAGGAGGGTTCCTCTTAATTTACCCAGAGGCTAGTGGCGCTGGCATACATCTCTATGCAGGGCCTTTGCTGGCGTAGAATTGTGCTAAAACCTGCATCAGTTCATAACGCTGTTCCAGCCCTAGTGTGCGCTGTCAGACTACTTGGCTACTCCCAGAGCTGGCTGTCAGACTCCAGGGCCACCACCATAGTAGGATGTTAGACTCCCGGGCCACCCCTACAGTCAGCTATTGGTACCACTGGTCACTCTGAGAGCAGGCTATCTCTGTCAGCTTCATAGAACTAGATGGAGCAGCCAGTGCATGCGGGACTGGCTACTCTCCTCTTCACGGTTACGACGTGCTCCGTTTTCGTGTTCCATATTGAGTCCCCTCACTGAGATGTTTAACGATCAAGAAGTCACCCCCAGTCCTTTGGATAGGTGCTAACTTGTATGTCACTGGAGAACCCCTTTACTTGGTTTTCCGTTAACCTTACAAAGTGTAACCAAATGACTTTGTATCTGGTTCTGTATTGTACTATGGGAGGATTTTATCATACTCTGGCACATTGTGCGCTATTGTATGATGAAAACGCTGGCATCGGATATATCAGCATGCCAGATATATCAGAAGGGTCCAGCCTCTTTATTTAACATTTGGCGGCATTGGCGTACATCTTTATGAAATACCCTACCTGACTTAAAGTTGTGCTAAAACCTGCGCCTGTGCGGACCCCTGGAACACCATCGGGGCGGGATGGAAGACTTCTGCGTCACCCCCAGATCGGCCTGTAAGGCTCTGAGGCCTACCACAGTGCGAGCTGTTAGACCATTGGGCTACCCCAAAAGCAGGCTGGAAGACACCTGTGTCAGCCCCTGAGCAAGCTGTAAGACTGCTGTTTCATATCCCATTTCCAGCTGTAAGTCTCCTGGTTTCACCAACAGTTCGAGCTGTAAGTCACCCAGGTCCACCCCAGTATGAGCTGTAAGACTCCTGGGTCACCTCAAGAGTAGGGCTACAAGACACCTTGCCCACCCCCAGTACGAGCTGTGAGACTCCTGGGCTACCTCCAGAGCAGGGCTGTAAGACACCAAGGCCACCCCCAGGTTCAGCATAGCGCAGGTTGAGTGTAGAAATCATATTAGTGTTTAGAATGTAAAGTAGAAAGTCTTTGACCAGTTCAGTTAGCAGAATTGCAAGCTATATGGTCCTGTTACTTTGGCCACCTTTTTGGTAAATTGATTAAAGGTTATTTCTACTAAAATGGTAGAATATTCATCTATTTTGGTGATGGTTAGGACGGCTGTAGGGGTTTATGGAGGAGGCCGTACTTTTTGTTTTTTAATAGGTGAACTTTAATCAATTTCCAATTCATTGTAATGCGTTTCCTTGAAATATCTACAGGGCTTTACTCAATCACCTCGTATATGGTTTGCATTGTACTATGGAGGGAATTTATCATACGCTAGCATCATGCTCTGTTGTATGATGAAAACCCCAAACCTCCTCCTCCCAAAAACATCAGGAGGGTTCCTCTTAATTTACCCAGAGGCTAGTGGCGCTGGCATACATCTCTATGCGGGGCCTTTGCTGGCGTAGAATTGCGCTAAAACCTGCATCAGTTCATAACGCTGTTCCAGCCCTAGTGTGCGCTGTCAGACTACTTGGCTACTCCCAGAGCTGGCTGTCAGACTCCAGGGCCACCACCATAGTAGGATGTTAGACTCCCGGGCCACCCCTACAGTCAGCTATTGGTACCACTGGTCACTCTGAGAGCAGGCTATCTCTGTCAGCTTCATAGAACTAGATGGAGCAGCCAGTGCATGCGGGACTGGCTACTCTCCTCTTCACGGTTACGACGTGCTCCGTTTTCGTGTTCCATATTGAGTCCCCTCACTGAGATGTTTAACAATCAAGAAGTCACCCCCAGTCCTTTGGATAGGTGCTAACTTGAATGTCACTGGAGAACCCCTTTACTTGGTTTTCCGTTAACCTTACAAAGTGTAACCAAATGACTTTGTATCTGGTTCTGTATTGTACTATGGGAGGATTTTATCATACTCTGGCACATTGTGCGCTATTGTATGATGAAAACGCTGTCATCGGATATATCAGCATGCCAGATATATCAGAAGGGTCCAGCCTCTTTATTTAACATTTGGCGGCATTGGCATACATCTTTATGAAATACCCTACCTGACTTAATGTTGTGCTAAAACCTGCGCCTGTGCGGACCCCTGGAACACCATCGGGGCCGGATGGAAGACTTCTGCGTCACCCCCAGATCGGCCTGTAAGGCTCTGAGGCCTACCACAGTGCGAGCTGTTAGACCATTGGGCTACCCCAAAAGCAGGCTGGAAGACACCTGTGTCAGCCCCTGAGCAAGCTGTAAGACTGCTGTTTCATATCCCATTTCCAGCTGTAAGTCTCCTGGTTTCACCAACAGTTCGAGCTGTAAGTCACCCAGGTCCACCCCAGTATGAGCTGTAAGACTCCTGGGTCACCTCAAGAGTAGGGCTACAAGACACCTTGCCCACCCCCAGTATGAGCTGTAAGACTCCTGGGCTACCTCCAGAGCAGGGCTGTAAGACACCAAGGCCACCCCCAGGTTCAGCATAGCGCAGGTTGAGTGTAGAAATCATATTAGTGTTTAGAATGTAAAGTAGAAAGTCTTTGACCAGTTCAGTTAGCAGAATTGCAAGCTATATGGTCCTGTTACTTTGGCCACCTTTTTGGTAAATTGATTAAAGGTTATTTCTACTAAAATGGTAGAATATTCATCTATTTTGGTGATGGTTAGGACGGCTGTAGGGGTTTATGGAGGAGGCCGTACTTTTTGTTTTTTAATAGGTGAACTTTAATCAATTTCCAATTCATTGTAATGAGTTTCCTTGAAATATCTACAGGGCTTTACTCAATCACCTCGTATATGGTTTGCATTGTACTATGGAGGGAATTTATCATACGCTAGCATCATGCTCTGTTGTATGATGAAAACCCCAAACCTCCTCCTCCCAAAAACATCAGGAGGGTTCCTCTTAATTTACCCAGAGGCTAGTGGCGCTGGCATACATCTCTATGCAGGGCCTTTGCTGGCGTAGAATTGTGCTAAAACCTGCATCAGTTCATAACGCTGTTCCAGCCCTAGTGTGCGCTGTCAGACTACTTGGCTACTCCCAGAGCTGGCTGTCAGACTCCAGGGCCACCACCATAGTAGGATGTTAGACTCCCGGGCCACCCCTACAGTCAGCTATTGGTACCACTGGTCACTCTGAGAGCAGGCTATCTCTGTCAGCTTCATAGAACTAGATGGAGCAGCCAGTGCATGCGGGACTGGCTACTCTCCTCTTCACGGTTACGACGTGCTCCGTTTTCGTGTTCCATATTGAGTCCCCTCACTGAGATGTTTAACGATCAAGAAGTCACCCCCAGTCCTTTGGATAGGTGCTAACTTGTATGTCACTGGAGAACCCCTTTACTTGGTTTTCCGTTAACCTTACAAAGTGTAACCAAATGACTTTGTATCTGGTTCTGTATTGTACTATGGGAGGATTTTATCATACTCTGGCACATTGTGCGCTATTGTATGATGAAAACGCTGGCATCGGATATATCAGCATGCCAGATATATCAGAAGGGTCCAGCCTCTTTATTTAACATTTGGCGGCATTGGCGTACATCTTTATGAAATACCCTACCTGACTTAAAGTTGTGCTAAAACCTGCGCCTGTGCGGACCCCTGGAACACCATCGGGGCCGGATGGAAGACTTCTGCGTCACCCCCAGATCGGCCTGTAAGGCTCTGAGGCCTACCACAGTGCGAGCTGTTAGACCATTGGGCTACCCCAAAAGTAGGCTGGAAGACACCTGTGTCAGCCCCTGAGCAAGCTGTAAGACTGCTGTTTCATATCCCATTTCCAGCTGTAAGTCTCCTGGTTTCACCAACAGTTCGAGCTGTAAGTCACCCAGGTCCACCCCAGTATGAGCTGTAAGACTCCTGGGTCACCTCAAGAGTAGGGCTACAAGACACCTTGCCCACCCCCAGTACGAGCTGTAAGACTCCTGGGCTACCTCCAGAGCAAGGCTGTAAGACACCAAGGCCACCCCCAGGTTCAGCATAGCGCAGGTTGAGTGTAGAAATCATATTAGTGTTTAGAATGTAAAGTAGAAAGTCTTTGACCAGTTCAGTTAGCAGAATTGCAAGCTATATGGTCCTGTTACTTTGGCCACCTTTTTGGTAAATTGATTAAAGGTTATTTCTACTAAAATGGTAGAATATTCATCTATTTTGGTGATGGTTAGGACGGCTGTAGGGGTTTATGGAGGAGGCCGTACTTTTTGTTTTTTAATAGGTGAACTTTAATCAATTTCCAATTCATTGTAATGAGTTTCCTTGAAATATCTACAGGGCTTTACTCAATCACCTTGTATATAGTTTGCATTGTAATATGGAGGGAATTTATCATACGCTAGCATCATGCTCTGTTGTATGATGAAAACCCCAAACCTCCTCCTCCCAAAAACATCAGGAGGGTTCCTCTTAATTTACCCAGAGGCTAGTGGCGCTGGCATACATCTCTATGCGGGGCCTTTGCTGGCGTAGAATTGCGCTAAAACCTGCATCAGTTCATAACGCTGTTCCAGCCCTAGTGTGCGCTGTCAGACTACTTGGCTACTCCCAGAGCTGGCTGTCAGACTCCAGGGCCACCACCATAGTAGGATGTTAGACTCCCGGGCCACCCCTACAGTCAGCTATTGGTACCACTGGTCACTCTGAGAGCAGGCTATCTCTGTCAGCTTCATAGAACTAGATGGAGCAGCCACTGCATGCGGGACTGGCTACTCTCCTCTTCACGGTTACGACGTGCTCCGTTTTCGTGTTCCATATTGAGTCCCCTCACTGAGATGTTTAACAATCAAGAAGTCACCCCCAGTCCTTTGGATAGGTGCTAACTTGTATGTCACTGGAGAACCCCTTTACTTGGTTTTCCGTTAACCTTACAAAGTGTAACCAAATGACTTTGTATCTGGTTCTGTATTGTACTATGGGAGGATTTTATCATACTCTGGCACATTGTGCGCTATTGTATGATGAAAACGCTGTCATCGGATATATCAGCATGCCAGATATATCAGAAGGGTCCAGCCTCTTTATTTAACATTTGGCGGCATTGGCATACATCTCTATGAAATACCCTACCTGACTTAATGTTGTGCTAAAACCTGCGCCTGTGCGGACCCCTGGAACACCATCGGGGCCGGATGGAAGACTTCTGCGTCACCCCCAGATCGGCCTGTAAGGCTCTGAGGCCTACCACAGTGCGAGCTGTTAGACCATTGGGCTACCCCAAAAGCAGGCTGGAAGACACCTGTGTCAGCCCCTGAGCAAGCTGTAAGACTGCTGTTTCATATCCCATTTCCAGCTGTAAGTCTCCTGGTTTCACCAACAGTTCGAGCTGTAAGTCACCCAGGTCCACCCCAGTATGAGCTGTAAGACTCCTGGGTCACCTCAAGAGTAGGGCTACAAGACACCTTGCCCACCCCCAGTATGAGCTGTAAGACTCCTGGGCTACCTCCAGAGCAGGGCTGTAAGACACCAAGGCCACCCCCAGGTTCAGCATAGCGCAGGTTGAGTGTAGAAATCATATTAGTGTTTAGAATGTAAAGTAGAAAGTCTTTGACCAGTTCAGTTAGCAGAATTGCAAGCTATATGGTCCTGTTACTTTGGCCACCTTTTTGGTAAATTGATTAAAGGTTATTTCTACTAAAATGGTAGAATATTCATCTATTTTGGTGATGGTTAGGACGGCTGTAGGGGTTTATGGAGGAGGCCGTACTTTTTGTTTTTTAATAGGTGAACTTTAATCAATTTCCAATTCATTGTAATGAGTTTCCTTGAAATATCTACAGGGCTTTACTCAATCACCTCGTATATGGTTTGCATTGTACTATGGAGGGAATTTATCATACGCTAGCATCATGCTCTGTTGTATGATGAAAACCCCAAACCTCCTCCTCCCAAAAACATCAGGAGGGTTCCTCTTAATTTACCCAGAGGCTAGTGGCGCTGGCATACATCTCTATGCAGGGCCTTTGCTGGCGTAGAATTGTGCTAAAACCTGCATCAGTTCATAACGCTGTTCCAGCCCTAGTGTGCGCTGTCAGACTACTTGGCTACTCCCAGAGCTGGCTGTCAGACTCCAGGGCCACCACCATAGTAGGATGTTAGACTCCCGGGCCACCCCTACAGTCAGCTATTGGTACCACTGGTCACTCTGAGAGCAGGCTATCTCTGTCAGCTTCATAGAACTAGATGGAGCAGCCAGTGCATGCGGGACTGGCTACTCTCCTCTTCACGGTTACGACGTGCTCCGTTTTCGTGTTCCATATTGAGTCCCCTCACTGAGATGTTTAACGATCAAGAAGTCACCCCCAGTCCTTTGGATAGGTGCTAACTTGTATGTCACTGGAGAACCCCTTTACTTGGTTTTCCGTTAACCTTACAAAGTGTAACCAAATGACTTTGTATCTGGTTCTGTATTGTACTATGGGAGGATTTTATCATACTCTGGCACATTGTGCGCTATTGTATGATGAAAACGCTGGCATCGGATATATCAGCATGCCAGATATATCAGAAGGGTCCAGCCTCTTTATTTAACATTTGGCGGCATTGGCGTACATCTTTATGAAATACCCTACCTGACTTAAAGTTGTGCTAAAACCTGCGCCTGTGCGGACCCCTGGAACACCATCGGGGCCGGATGGAAGACTTCTGCGTCACCCCCAGATCGGCCTGTAAGGCTCTGAGGCCTACCACAGTGCGAGCTGTTAGACCATTGGGCTACCCCAAAAGTAGGCTGGAAGACACCTGTGTCAGCCCCTGAGCAAGCTGTAAGACTGCTGTTTCATATCCCATTTCCAGCTGTAAGTCTCCTGGTTTCACCAACAGTTCGAGCTGTAAGTCACCCAGGTCCACCCCAGTATGAGCTGTAAGACTCCTGGGTCACCTCAAGAGTAGGGCTACAAGACACCTTGCCCACCCCCAGTACGAGCTGTAAGACTCCTGGGCTACCTCCAGAGCAAGGCTGTAAGACACCAAGGCCACCCCCAGGTTCAGCATAGCGCAGGTTGAGTGTAGAAATCATATTAGTGTTTAGAATGTAAAGTAGAAAGTCTTTGACCAGTTCAGTTAGCAGAATTGCAAGCTATATGGTCCTGTTACTTTGGCCACCTTTTTGGTAAATTGATTAAAGGTTATTTCTACTAAAATGGTAGAATATTCATCTATTTTGGTGATGGTTAGGACGGCTGTAGGGGTTTATGGAGGAGGCCGTACTTTTTGTTTTTTAATAGGTGAACTTTAATCAATTTCCAATTCATTGTAATGAGTTTCCTTGAAATATCTACAGGGCTTTACTCAATCACCTTGTATATAGTTTGCATTGTAATATGGAGGGAATTTATCATACGCTAGCATCATGCTCTGTTGTATGATGAAAACCCCAAACCTCCTCCTCCCAAAAACATCAGGAGGGTTCCTCTTAATTTACCCAGAGGCTAGTGGCGCTGGCATACATCTCTATGCAGGGCCTTTGCTGGCGTAGAATTGCGCTAAAACCTGCATCAGTTCATAACGCTGTTCCAGCCCTAGTGTGCGCTGTCAGACTACTTGGCTACTCCCAGAGCTGGCTGTCAGACTCCAGGGCCACCACCATAGTAGGATGTTAGACTCCCGGGCCACCCCTACAGTCAGCTATTGGTACCACTGGTCACTCTGAGAGCAGGGTATCTCTGTCAGCTTCATAGAACTAGATGGAGCAGCCAGTGCATGCGGGACTGGCTACTCTCCTCTTCACGGTTACGACGTGCTCCGTTTTCGTGTTCCATATTGAGTCCCCTCACTGAGATGTTTAACGATCAAGAAGTCACCCCCAGTCCTTTGGATAGGTGCTAACTTGTATGTCACTGGAGAACCCCTTTACTTGGTTTTCCGTTAACCTTACAAAGTGTAACCAAATGACTTTGTATCTGGTTCTGTATTGTACTATGGGAGGATTTTATCATACTCTGGCACATTGTGCGCTATTGTATGATAAAAACGCTGGCATCGGATATATCAGCATGCCAGATATATCAGAAGGGTCCAGCCTCTTTATTTAACATTTGGCGGCATTGGCGTACATCTTTATGAAATACCCTACCTGACTTAAAGTTGTGCTAAAACCTGCGCCTGTGCGGACCCCTGGAACACCATCGGGGCCGGATGGAAGACTTCTGTGTCACCCCCAGATCGGCCTGTAAGGCTCTGAGGCCTACCACAGTGCGAGCTGTTAGACCATTGGGCTACCCCAAAAGCAGGCTGGAAGACACCTGTGTCAGCCCCTGAGCAAGCTGTAAGACTGCTGTTTCATATCCCATTTCCAGCTGTAAGTCTCCTGGTTTCACCAACAGTTCGAGCTGTAAGTCACCCAGGTCCACCCCAGTATGAGCTGTAAGACTCCTGGGTCACCTCAAGAGTAGGGCTACAAGACACCTTGCCCACCCCCAGTACGAGCTGTAAGACTCCTGGGCTACCTCCAGAGCAAGGCTGTAAGACACCAAGGCCACCCCCAGGTTCAGCATAGCGCAGGTTGAGTGTAGAAATCATATTAGTGTTTAGAATGTAAAGTAGAAAGTCTTTGACCAGTTCAGTTAGCAGAATTGCAAGCTATATGGTCCTGTTACTTTGGCCACCTTTTTGGTAAATTGATTAAAGGTTATTTCTACTAAAATGGTAGAATATTCATCTATTTTGGTGATGGTTAGGACGGCTGTAGGGGTTTATGGAGGAGGCCGTACTTTTTGTTTTTTAATAGGTGAACTTTAATCAATTTCCAATTCATTGTAATGAGTTTCCTTGAAATATCTACAGGGCTTTACTCAATCACCTCGTATATGGTTTGCATTGTACTATGGAGGGAATTTATCATACGCTAGCATCATGCTCTGTTGTATGATGAAAACCCCAAACCTCCTCCTCCCAAAAACATCAGGAGGGTTCCTCTTAATTTACCCAGAGGCTAGTGGCGCTGGCATACATCTCTATGCAGGGCCTTTGCTGGCGTAGAATTGCGCTAAAACCTGCATCAGTTCTTAACGTTGTTCCAGCCCTAGTGTGCGCTGTCAGACTACTTGGCTACTCCCAGAGCTGGCTGTCAGACTTCAGGGCCACCACCATAGTAGGATGTTAGACTCCCGGGCCACCCCTACAGTCAGCTATTGGTACCACTGGTCACTCTGAGAGCAGGCTATCTCTGTCAGCTTCATAGAACTAGATGGAGCAGCCAGTGCATGCGGGACTGGCTACTCTCCTCTTCACGGTTACGACGTGCTCCGTTTTCGTGTTCCATATTGAGTCCCCTCACTGAGATGTTTAACGATCAAGAAGTCACCCCCAGTCCTTTGGATAGGTGCTAACTTGTATGTCACTGGAGAACCCCTTTACTTGGTTTTCCGTTAACCTTACAAAGTGTAACCAAATGACTTTGTATCTGGTTCTGTATTGTACTGTGGGAGGATTTTATCATACTCTGGCACATTGTGCGCTATTGTATGATGAAAACGCTGGCATCGGATATATCAGCATGCCAGATATATCAGAAGGGTCCAGCCTCTTTATTTAACATTTGGCGGCATTGGCGTACATCTTTATGAAATACCCTACCTGACTTAAAGTTGTGCTAAAACCTGCGCCTGTGCGGACCCCTGGAACACCATCGGGGCCGGATGGAAGACTTCTGCGTCACCCCCAGATCGGCCTGTAAGGCTCTGGGGCCTACCACAGTGCAAACTGTTAGACCATTGGGCTACCCCAAAAGCAGGCTGGAAGACACCTGTGTCAGCCCCTGAGCAAGCTGTAAGACTGCTGTTTCATATCCCATTTCCAGCTGTAAGTCTCCTGGTTTCACCAACAGTTCGAGCTGTAAGTCACCCAGGTCCACCCCAGTATGAGCTGTAAGACTCCTGGGTCACCTCAAGAGTAGGGCTACAAGACACCTTGCCCACCCCCAGTATGAGCTGTAAGACTCCTGGGCTACCTCCAGAGCAGGGCTGTAAGACACCAAGGCCACCCCCAGGTTCAGCATAGCGCAGGTTGAGTGTAGAAATCATATTAGTGTTTAGAATGTAAAGTAGAAAGTCTTTGACCAGTTCAGTTAGCAGAATTGCAAGCTATATGGTCCTGTTACTTTGGCCACCTTTTTGGTAAATTGATTAAAGGTTATTTCTACTAAAATGGTAGAATATTCATCTATTTTGGTGATGGTTAGGACGGCTGTAGGGGTTTATGGAGGAGGCCGTACTTTTTGTTTTTTAATAGGTGAACTTTAATCAATTTCCAATTCATTGTAATGAGTTTCCTTGAAATATCTACAGGGCTTTACTCAATCACCTCGTATATGGTTTGCATTGTACTATGGAGGGAATTTATCATACGCTAGCATCATGCTCTGTTGTATGATGAAAACCCCAAACCTCCTCCTCCCAAAAACATCAGGAGGGTTCCTCTTAATTTACCCAGAGGCTAGTGGCGCTGGCATACATCTCTATGCAGGGCCTTTGCTGGCGTAGAATTGCGCTAAAACCTGCATCAGTTCATAACGCTGTTCCAGCCCTAGTGTGCGCTGTCAGACTACTTGGCTACTCCCAGAGCTGGCTGTCAGACTCCAGGGCCACCACCATAGTAGGAAGTTAGACTCCCGGGCCACCCCTACAGTCAGCTATTGGTACCACTGGTCACTCTGAGAGCAGGCTATCTCTGTCAGCTTCATAGAACTAGATGGAGCAGCCAGTGCATGCGGGACTGGCTACTCTCCTCTTCACGGTTACGACGTGCTCCGTTTTCGTGTTCCATATTGAGTCCCCTCACTGAGATGTTTAACGATCAAGAAGTCACCCCCAGTCCTTTGGATAGGTGCTAACTTGTATGTCACTGGAGAACCCCTTTACTTGGTTTTCCCGTTAACCTTACAAAGTGTAACCAAATGACTTTGTATCTGGTTCTGTATTGTACTATGGGAGGATTTTATCATGCCCTGGCTCATTGTGCGCTATTGTATGATGAAAACTCTGGCATCGGATATATCAGCATGCCAGATATATCAGAAGGGTCCAGCCTCTTTAAATATTTAGCATTTGGCGGCAATACTTTACCTGAATTCAGAAAATGGAAATATAACTCTTGATCTTTATTACATGTTGCAATGCTTCAGTTTAAACTGTTTTTTGTGCCAAACACAATGTAAAAGTTTTACCTAGCACATTATAATTATAAGTCCTTTGTACTATTGTAAATCGATGCCTAAAATTTTGTTACAGACTCACAATAATTCATATTCTGATTAGGTGAATTGGGTAATTACATGTACAAATGCTTCTATTCGTGAACCCAAAAATTGACACAGGCATTTCCTTAGTGCTGAATTTTGCTAAACCAATGTCTCCTTTGGTGAATACTTGCAAACATTTGAGAAGGTATATTAAAAGGGCTGTATGGGAGCATAATTATTTTATTGGTCGGTACTGGAAGACATTTCATTAGACTACAGGTAAGGACCAAGGTAGGTTTAACCCCTTAAGGACGCAGCCATTTTGTAGCTTAAGGCTCAGCCCGATTTTTTGGATTCGGACTTGCGTCGCTTTATATGGTTATAACTTTTGAACACTGTTACTTATCAAAACGATTCTGAGATTGTTTTTTCCCCACATGTTGTACTTCATTTTAGTGGTAAATTTTGGCAGATAAGTTTTGCGTTTATTTACAAAAAAAAGAAAATATGATAAATTTTTTGAAAAATTTGCCATTTTCGAAATTCTAAATCATTGCGTTTTCAGGCAGATAGATTTACCACCTAAATAAGTTGCTGAATAACATTTCCCATTTGTCTACTTTACATTTTCATAATTTCTGAAATGTTTGGATAATTTATTTTGATGTCACGCGGCTTACAAATAGAATAGCGCTTTTCCGGATTTTCAGAATTGACTATTTTGGGGATAAATACAGTTTTGAATGAAATTTTACATATTTAGCATCAAAACCCCCTATATAACCAACCCATTTTCAAATCTGCAACCCTCAAGCTATCAGAAACCGCTTTTACGAAGATTGTTAACCCCTTGAGATCTTCATAGTAATTGAATCAAAATGGGGGTGAAATTTAGAATGGTCATATTGTTCCCTTATACGTTCATTTAGCACTAAAATTTACACATTTCCAAAATATAAAAAGAGAAAACCCACCATACAATTTGTTCTGCAATTTCTCCTGAGTACAAAGACCCCCCACATGTGGATGTGACTTGTTTTATGGGCGCACAGCGAGACGCAGAAGGGAAGGAGCGCCCTGCAGCTGCCAGGATTTTAGTTTCCTCATTGGCCCCTTTTGAAGGCTATAAAATTTTCGCTTTTTCGTTATTTGGGTCATGTGACGGCATTTTTTTTGCGGGATGAGATGCTTTTTCCATTGTTACCATATTGGGGTTGGTATCACCTATTGTTGAAAATTTAGGAACTTTTTTTGAGGGCAGGAGTAGAAAAGCATCAATTCTGTACTGGATTTTTTCCTTTTTTTTTTTGGTGTTCACTGTATAGCCTAATAATCCTGATATCTTTATTCTATGGGTCGATACGATTACGGGGATACCAGACATGAATATATTTTCTTACGTTTTACTAAATTTGTCAAACAAAACCCTAATGTGGGGAAAAATCTATCATTTATGTATTGCCGTCTTCCAAGTGGCATAACATTGTTACTTTTTTGGCTACGGAGCTGTTTGATGGCTTGTTTTTTGCGGGACATGTTGTACTTTGCACCAGTATCATGTCTGAGTACATACGGTTTTTTGATCGCATTTTATAGCATTTTTTGTGGGATTGAAAAGGTAAAAATCATAATTTTTGGAGGGTTTATACCATTTTTTTTTTACGGCGTTTATCGTGGGGGTTCAATAATGATTTACTTTTATTCTACGGGTTGTTACGGACGCGGTGATACTATATATGTGGGGTTTGTGTTATGATTTAGACTTTTTTTGAGTTATATGTCTCTTTATATGTTTTGGGAGTTTGGGGCATTTTTAGTGATTTTTGACTTTATTTTTTTATTGAATAACTTTTTTTTTTTTACTTTTTCACTTTTATACCATGGGACATGAAGAAGCAATCTTCTGATTGCTTCTTCATGATAATATTCTGCAATACTGATGTATTGCAGAATATTATCAGTGTCAGCCTATACACTTGCATAGGCTGGCACTGTGCCAGTAAGATGACGTCACAGACGCCATCTTACTGGCAATTCTTGCAAGTAACTCTGGGGTCCAGATCGGACCCCAGAGTTACTATAGCAACGATCGGCGCCCCCCGAAAACGGTTCGGGGGGGCCGATCGTGGAGGAAAGACCCCCCAGATGCGGGTTAGATGCCGCGGTCGCGCTGACCGCGGCATTTAACGAGTTAAGCACCCGCGATCGGAGACAACTCCGATCGCGGGTGTTACACTGGGGTGCCGGCTATTAGTTACAGCCGGCACCCCGTGTTTCCCGATGCCGGTTCGGCTCTGATCCAGAGCCGAGCCGGCATAAGCGCCGTGGCGGATATATCCGCCACTGAGCGCTAAGTCACTGCGCTCCGTGGCGGATATATCCGCCACGGAGCGTGAAGGGGTTAAAGGAAATCTAGCATCAAATTCAAGCATAAAAACTCACCGTGCGCAAATGCTGGTGGAGTAAGGGGAGCATGAGACATGTAACAGCCTGTAAACCAGACCAGAGGCTAGGTTTGCCTCTTTGACTCAGTAGCATCATTTCTAAAGTAGATTTTAGAAGATTTCCTGAGGTCTATGAGTAAGTGTCTCTGGTTTAAGGACTAAGGTAGGTTTAAAGGAAATCTACCATCAAATTTAAGCATGAAAAACCAGTTACATTTTTTCATAGATCCAGGCACTGTGCACAAGTGCTGGGAACTCTCCCAGCACTTGTGCACAGTGCCTGGATCTATGAAAAAATGGGGGGCATAAGACATGTAATGGCTTGTAAGCCAGAGCAGATGCAATGGTTGCATCTTAGACTCATTAGCATCAAGTAGATTTTAGAATATTTCCACAGTCATGGTGCCTGGATCTATGTGTAAGTGTCCCTGGTTTATTATGCAAAAATGTGATGGTAGATTTTAATGAGATTTGTAGCAGAAAAGTAAGTAGCTACAAAACATATAGCTTCTTCTTTTCAAATGCTCTATTTGATTATTTAGAACATTCACCATAGCTACAGCCTGTTGGTCTCGAATTGCACATTACGCCAACCAATGCACACCTTAAAATGACTACAGAGCAGAGATAAAACCATACCAAATTAAAGCACCTAAACAAATACCAGATCATGAAACAAATACATTTACTGCAAAACAAGTAATATTCAACCAAACACGGGTTGAAAAAACCTTTATAAACACCACTGGCACACACCATACAAATTTGATATATGAGACCATTCTGTATAGAAAGTCAGGATTAAACCAGCACATATACATGTGTCGGGGTCATGATCGACAAATAACCGGTCCGGTTAGTCACCTCAAATTAGACAGAGCAAGTGTGCACATTTTTTAAGAAAGAATCTGATATAAGGTTATTCAGTCTCAGTCTCAAAACAAGCTCGTACTGCTCAGCACAACAAGACTAACTTTATTTCCGTGTTAGCAAACTTTATACAGAAGGGTAAAAAGGGTGTGGTTATATGTCCTGCAGCATCATATTGGGCAAGGATTAAGCATATGTGTCTAGCATCCGATGTGCTCTGATTGGTCAGTTCCAGTATCTGGGCAGATAATGTCCTGGGCGTTGTCAAAACCTTAAGTCTCAATATGAGTGATGAAGCCTTCTTGGAATTGGGCATGTTGATCTACTTCCAGGAATAGGGTGTTGGCTGTGTAGTATCAGTGGATGCCGGCGCCATCTTAAGTAAAATATCTGAGCATATTGCTGAGGAGGAAAAACTTTAGTATTTGCCAGCTATATAAAAGTATAAAAATATAAAACTATAAGCTCATATACAAATATTCCCCTTCATGTATAAAACTATAAAGCTCATGTATAGATATTCCCCTTCACAATCCCCCCTAAATACAAAATTTTTCCTCTAATGTACCTTTGAGGTTGTCCATGAGTGGGGATAAGTTGGGGTGGGGTTACTTCACAAACTTCGGGCAAGGCCTGCCCTTTCAGCAAGACCTCACCTCTCGCTTGCACTATGCTAACTTACACTCATGGAGTCCTCCCATCTTTCCCTAAATTAGCTCTCCCATGGATGGGGGTTGAGGCGGTCGTGGTTTTATTAGGGGCATATCAGTTAATTCTTCTTCTGTTCCCATCAGGGCCTCCATTTCTTGGGCCATCATAATATTTGACTTACTTTCTGCAATACGCCTGATCAAAGACTTGTAAACCGGGATGCAACAACAAAGAAGGAAAAGACAAAGGATAAACATTCCCAGCAGAACTACGCCTATTTGTTGGAAAAACTTTTTCCATCCTCCAGTCCAGTTCAGTAGCTAAGCAGCCCAGGAGGTATCTACTCCTGAATTCTTCTTCATCTCTAAGGCCAAATCTTTGAGGCTGTTCAGTGCTGCCATGGTTTTGCCATCAGCACCACTATTCTGGGGGATATAAGTGCAACACTCTTCTCCTATCATCCCACAGACTCCTCCTTTTTCAGCTAAAATCATATCAAGGGTCATTCTATTTTGGAGAGTCATTCGAGTATTAGGGCCTAATTCTAAGACTATACCTGTGAGGGCTTCAACGCTGTAATTTACAAATCTTTGTTCATTATAATAAATGTAATTGATCCAATCCACATTTTTGTTGATCTGAATTTGGGGAATGATAGAGGCAAATCCTGCAGCAATTTGGTCTTGGGCTTTGTATCTATTAGGGACCCCCCTTGGGACTCCTATAGAAACAATATACACCTCAGGGTCTTTCTTATATCCTTTAAGGGACTCAATGGCTCTTTTTGACCTTTCATCTTTTACTTTGGGGTCCCAAGGCAATATTTTGAAGGGGAGAACAAGTTTAACTAGGGTACATTGTCCTCTCCAGGAGGAGGGCAACCTACTTCTCAATCTACCATTACCACATAACCAGTAGCAGTCCATTAGAATACCGGTGTGATTGGTCAATAGGTCACAGTCTATAGTAGAGTTTTCTACACAAAATCAATCTGCAAATATCCCCAAAGAGATGCCTGATTGGTCATTATTGTTGAAACAAGTATAATTGGCCGGAAGTACATATATTTCTCCTGGGGGCCTTATTTTGGGTTCTCTGGTGACAAGGGGCTGATATTCGGGACACTTAGCATCTGCTCCTCCTTTTAGTAGAGTCATAAGGCACTCCACTAATGAATCATTCTGTGGTATAGGGAAAGGAGTGGTACTAAAGTGCGGATTGGCAGTAGCACAGGCCACACATCCTTCTGTCATGTTACTGGCTCTTACAGAGTACCTGACCCATTCTAGCCATAAATTTTTCCTGGGGGCAGTTCCTGTTTCAATGGAAAAGACATGCTCCCAGCTAAGGCCCGGTATAGGGATAACTTCCCCTACTACTTGCTGAAGAGATCCTTCGGCTGCCGTTGTGGGATGAGCATCTGGCTTAGCTACGGGGCATTCCTTCACATCACGTAGATATATGTGGCCTATTTTTGGGTTCTATATGACAACCTAGGACATATTTTCCCAGGTCCCCCACCTGCGGGTTTTCCAGATTCAAATACAGAGGCAAGCAGTTGGCTTTGCGGTTACAGTCAGGGGATTTTAATTGACCAGCACTTAGGGTCAGTCGGGAGAGTAAAGATCTCCCCTGTTTATCCCTCCTGTCTCTTCCCTTCCGGGGGGCGTACCCCCGGTCCTTTCCCGTGTTCCATCCCACATCGGACCAATAGCAACAATTCTCATTCCCAGGGCGGGTGACACATAAATAAAACTGACCCTTTACATAGGCGTCAAACCAATAATTAGTGGCAATTCCCCCACTCCTACAATCTACAACATCACAATAATCAAAGCTGTAAGTTTGAAATGCAGAGGTTGTATCAACCCAGAAAGTAGTTAATCCCTTGACACTGAGACATAGAGCAAGGACAGTTATGCAACCGGAAAGGATATGTTTCTTCATGGTGAGGCCGTGTCTCTTCTACAGTGAGAGGCGTGTGTCCAAGTAGTTTTCCCCTCAAGTTTAACCGCAGTGGGCGTGACAAGAACCACAGTGTATGGACCGTCAAACCTCGGGTCTAGACAGTTCTTCCGGATATGTTTCTTTACATACACCTTGTCACCTGGTTGGAAGTCGTAGACCATGTCACCTGTGGATTCAGGAATAGAATATGTGTGTTAGACAGTTATTTAGACAGACGGACAACAAACTTAACAACTTTATCCATCCCCTCAGCTAACTGCTGCTCCCTAACTTCTGACAACTTAGGAGGTGACCCAAACAGAATCTCATAGGGAGTGAGACCGTGTTTGGCTTGTGGGGTGTGTCTGACATGGTACAGGGCAATGGGCAAAAGTTCTGCCCATTCCTTTGGGTTTTCTTGTGTCATCTTGAGCAGTTTTTTCTTCAAAGTCCCATTCATCCTTTCAACTTTCCTGGAACTTTGAGGATGATATGGCGTGTGGAGTCCTATGTTGGCTCCTAGCATCTGCCATAGTTCAGTGTAGATTTGCCCGGTGAAGGTTGGTCCTTGGTCACTTTCTATTACCTGAGGTACTCCAAATCTACAGGCAATTTCATTAATTAGTTTCTTGGCTGTAAGCTTGGCAGTCATGTTGAAAACTGGGTAAGCTTCTGGCCATCCTGAGAACATGTCCACAGCTACTATAGAATATTCATATCTTCCTGACTTGGGAAGCTGAATATGGTCAACTTGGATCCTTTGGAAAGGGTAGTCCAAAGGGTAGTTGTAGAGCTTCCATCAGGCTCTTGATGACGTCTGCATGCTTCACTGGGGTACCTGTTGCTGTGATGAAGCCTCTGTTCTTCCAGATGATTCCAAAATCATGGGCAATGCCATGGGCATACCTTGAGTCAGTTCTGATGTTCACAGTCTTCCCTTGGCCAAAGTACAGGCTTCCTTGAGGGCTATCAGTTCGGCTTCTTGAGCTGACATGGAGGCTGGTATGGCTTCCGCTTTCACCACCTGTGTTTCCCTGGTTACCGCATAACCTGTGTGGTACCTTCCAGACTGATTCAAGGTCATGATGGGGTAATTCCTTGGTAGTTACCCCTGGAGGCGTTGAGGTGTCATCAAGAAGAACTTGTAAGCAGTCATGAGGATCTTCAACTTCTGGAGCAACTTCTGGGTCACCTTCTTCCCCCCTGGAATGTGGAAGGAGAGTGTCTGGATTGATGACTGAACAACATTTGAAGGTGATATGGGAAGGCAGAAGTAAAGAACACTGAAGTCTGAGGTGTCTCTGGTGGGCCAGATGTCTGGGTTGGGTCTGAGAAAGGACTGCCGCCAGATCATGAGAAGCTTGAATGATGAGGTCATGTCCCAGAACAATGTCAGCAGTCTTGTCTAGAAGTGCATGGGCGGCATGAACTGCTTTCAGACAAGTAGGTGATGTTCTGGCCACAGGGTCCAGACGGCAAGAAAAGTATCCAATAGGACGTTGTCTCCCAGCATGCTGCTGGGCCAGGACACCAGTTGCATGTCCTTCACTTTCAGAAACAAACAGGTTGAAAGGCTGGGTATAGCACCTTGTGGTCCTCCTGACTTTAAACAGTCATACAAGGGTTGCATAAGCCTGGATGCATCCGGAATCCATTGTCTGCAGTAGGTGATGAGTCCCAAGAAAGACTGGAGTTGGTCAATGGTGGAAGGAAATGGTAACTTGGCAATGGCCGATTTCCTGTCTTCTGTGAGGTGTCTGGCCCCTTGAGAGACACAATGTCCAAGGAAAATGACATTTGCATGACACCATTGAACTTTATCCTCAGAAACTTTGCAGCTGGCTGTAGATAGGAACAGTAGGAGAGACAATGACTCTTGTTCCAACAGTGGTTTGGAGTCAGCACAGAGGAGAAGATCATCCACATACTGTAGAAGAGTAACTTGAGAATGCTCAGCAATCCAGGGAGACAAGACAGTCTTCATAGCCTGAGTAAATTGGTTAGGGCTGTTCTGGGCACTTTGGGGGCACCTTGTCCAAGTGAGTTGGCTTCCACAGGAGGTAAAGGCAAACAGATAATGGCACTCTGGGTCTAGGGGTACACTGAAAAAGGCATTAGCAAGATCGATGGTGAAAACCCTTGCAGAGGGCAGGATATTGGCCAGCAAAGTGTTGGGGTTGGGTACCACTGGAGTTTCCAATACAGTAGCTGCATTGACTGCTCTGAGGTCCTGGACTAGCCTGTACTTGGGTGGAGACCCCTTGGGGGTCTTCTTCTGGACAGGAAATAATGGGGTGTTGCAGGAAGAGGTACAGTAGACCAAAACACCTTGTTTGACAAGGGCCTGAATCTGGGTGGAGAGGCCTTGTTCTTGAGCCATCTTCAGAGGATACTGAGGTATCCTCTGGGGCTGTGCCCCTTCTTTTAGATATACAATCACTGGAGAGACTGGTAGAAGTCCTACGTCATCAGGTCCAGTAGACCAGAGTGAGGAGGGGAGTTGGGCTGAGACCCGGTCCGGGACTCCATAGAGGGGATCAGGTTGATGAATTTGCTGAAGCATCAGAGGGAGAGCTCTTAGTACACATCTGTCCATGGTTCCCTCTTCTGACCTGGGGTCATGTAATTCAAGCTGAAGACCTTGGGGGGTATAATTAATAGAAGCTCTGAGACGTTGGAGAAGGTCTGCCCCTAGGAGGTTGATGGGGCAGGTATCTGACACCAGGAAGCGAGCCATGACATCAAGAAACGGTCCAACGGGGACAGGAACAGTGAGGGGAGACTCAGCAGTGGTGCCAGTAATGCCAATACAGGACAAAAAGTCATCATACAGTTCCACAGTACTTGGGAGGTAAGGTGAGGAGATAACCGAGGTGGCCGCCCCTGTGTCCACTAGAAACCTTGTGGGGTGTCCGTCCACTGGGAGGACAGTGGACCCACAAGCTGTTTTGGGGTAAAGCTTTTAAGCATTTGTAAAGCAGGGCACAGGTTGGCCTGAACTTCATAATTGGTGGGGAGATCCTGAATCCTGTGGTCTTGGTTCTTGGTACCTTTGGTCCTGGTACCTGGGTTCATCATGTGATCCTCTATAGTCATCAGGTCTGGGTCTATTCTGGGACCCTCTATAGTCATCAGATCTAGGTCCAATTTTGCGCGGTCTGTAGTCATCTTGGGGGCGTTGACTGGGTCTGAACCTGCAGTCTCTTTTGACATGGCCTTGTCTTCCACAATTCCAGCAGGTAGGGTGAGATCTCTGGTTGTTAAATCCAAAGGGTCCTTGCTGTTGTTGTTTCTGCCACAGATGAGGGGCTTGGGGTACTGGTGGCTGAGGGTAGTAGTTGACAGGCATAGGTGGTCCTGTAGGGGCTTGCTGTACCATAATAGGGGCAGGGACCGGTTCTTCATCTGAGTCACTGTTCATTGAGGTGGTGGTCATCAGCATCACTTTGTTTTTCTTCTGGTCTCTCTCCTTATGTTGAGCTTTCTGGAATCCTTTGATTATGGTTACAGCATCTTTGAATCCTGTTGATAGGATTTCTGGACGAGTGGCAAGAACATTGTCTCTAAGTTCATCTTGGAGGCCCTCCACTAAGGCCTTTACAAGCATGTGGGCTTGGATCTTATTATGGAGGGTGAATCCAAGATCCTCAAATTGTTGGGACAGTCTGGAGGAGTACCTGTCCACCGGTTCATCCTTTTCCTGTTGGACGTCCTGGATGGAACCTGCCTGGTCGGTGAGGCATTCCTGTGCCCAAGTCTTCATCTGGAAACAGAAGTCCAACCCTGACTGGTAACTATCATGGTCCGGTACTGCCGAAACGTCCAGGTACTTCAGGATGACCTGCAGATAAGTGTCAGGAGTTTTAACAGTAACCATATTGTAGAGATCCCTCCAGGTGGCACCTTAGATCTGACGGTTCTGCTCCAACTTCCGCAGAAACTAGAGATATAGTCCAGTTGTGTGGGTGTGAAAGCCACGTACCTAATAGGTTCACTGGTGAGGGTCTTGCTCTTCAGGGGAGCTTCTGCCGTGACAGTAGTCATGTTTGGTTCAGGGAGTGTAGGAACACTGGGAGTGGCTGTGGTTTTCTTCATCTTGGACTGCAGGGTCTCCACTATGGATGGAGAATTGGTCCCTATAAGCACTTCTGTGAGGGTTATTGATGGTTATGTGATGATATATTCTTTGATAGTCCTGAGATGCACTTGAATGCACTCCATCAGAGGGTATCCGAATGGTCCTGAAGAGATGAGTGGCAGGGCTATGGTGCGGCGCGGCGCGGCATGTAATGAGCAGATGCTTGGTAAGCAGCGCCCAGGGACCGTAAAATCACAGTTCTGAGAGCGGCAGCACACTCCTCAGTGCTGGCCCCATCCCACGTAGGGTTTACAGCATGTATTATAATATCACATGGGAAGGCCCCAAAGGCTGTGAGGGCAACACCCCCCACTGGGAGAGGGCCGGAGTTACTAATGATCAAATTGGAATTTTGCTGTATGCTTTGATCTCCTTCTCAGACTATCTGTCTGGCTAGTCCTCCATCATGCTTCAGGTGTTGATTATGCAGGGTGAAGCAGGGTTGACTATGGCTCCCACCCTGAGTGTGGTAATGTCACCCATCCCCCCGTGACTGTAACTTGCGGGTTCTGCAATGTGTCGAGACAGATCGTGTATATAGGGTTCCACTGTTTGGCGGTTTGCTGCACACACTGTTCCTCTTTCCCTCCCTGGGGTGCCCGTGGGGTAAGCAGTGGAGGCTGCTGGGACTTTGTGTGTGAAGGTCCGGTAGAGAGCCGGGCCTCGGACTTGGGAGGGTCAGCCGGGTCAGTTTCTCACTCATCTCCGCTGTCTGCCATAGCGGCACATCTATCTTGTAAGCGACTATAGAGTGGAGACTCTCACAAAATTTCAGGGGTTACTTGGACTTGAGGGGCCGGCTGATCCTGGTCGCGCTTTTTGTGAGCACGGGTGTCATGCTTGACTGGAAACAGGACTAGCACCTGTGAGGGGTGGATGGACTCTCTTCTGAAGCGTTTGGGCCTTAATAGTATGCTCCGGAAGAAGTGAGAAGCGGATACAGTGGCTGCACCCGGGCCTCTGCAGGAGTACCAAGATGGCCGCTGCCGGAAGAGGGGCATGCCCCACTTCCACTGGATTTGGGGTTGTGACCATGTGGGCATGGAGCACCACACTGACAACATTTCTCCGCCCAATCCAGGTTTTGAACTCCGCATACGTCACATGTCCACCCTTCCGGACTTGAACCGGCGCCATTATAGGGCGGTGGCGCCCCAGAGGGAGCGGTGGCCATTGTAGATACATCTTTTTCATTACAATTCTTAATATTTTGTGATTCACATTTTACATATCCATAAATCATTTCTGCTCCTTCACTGCCACCTTCTCCTTTCACCTCCGACCAACCTTTTTCCTTCAACTTCTTCGCTACCCTAAAGTGGGCTTGCACTGACTCTAACAGCCCCTTGTCCTCTAAGGACCCTTTGCTACCATCTAAGATGGTCTTCCACAGTGTGGGCTGTAATCTACCTGACTTTTGCACACTTCACATACTTTTTACCTTCTCTCTGCTCCACTAACTGGGTTGCCGTCTGTGCTCCCGGGGGGGAGGCTGTGTTCCTTTTTCATGAGATGTAACATTCTGTCTTACTAATAGAGTACTATGTTGACGTGGCCACTCGCTCAACACAGTGATCCCCGTTAAATCAAAATCCTTTCCACACGTGCGCCACATTGTTACTCTGTCCTAACCAATATATTTTTACTCACAGGCTCACACAGTGGTCTGGTCCCCAACCAGAATAACAGTATCCTCTACGGTACTCAATGCAGGTAACTCTCCTAGTGAGAAGTTCCTACTGGGTTATACCCCCCACCCAGTTGACCTTATTTCAGGCCCAGACACCCGTCATGGCGTATTTCTCTACTCTGACAGGGGTCGTCCACCGGGTGTTAGTGTGGGTCCCCGGGGGCTCAGAGGCTCAGGCCACGCCCCACAGTTGAGCGCCAAATTGTCGGGGTCGTAATCGACAAATAACCGGTCCGGTCAGTCACCTCAAATTAGACAGAGCAAGTGTGCACATTTTTTAAGAAAGAATCTGATATAAGGTTATTCAGTCTCATTCTCAAAACAAGCTCGTACTGCTCAGAACAGCAAGACTAACTTTATTTCCGTGTTAGCAAACTTTATACAGAAGGGTAAAAGGGCGTGGTTATATGTCATGCAGCATCATAATGGGCAAGGATTAAGCATATGTGTCTAGCATCCGATGTGCTCCGATTGGTCAGTTCCAGTATCTGGGCAGATAATCTCCTGGGCGTTGTCAAAACCTTAAGTCTCAATATGAGTGATGAAGCCTTCTTGGAATTGGGCATGTTGATCTACTTCCAGGAATAGGGTGTTGGCTGTGTAGTATCAGTGGATGCCGGCGCCATCTTAAGTAACATATCTGAGCATATTGCTGAGGAGGAAAAACTTTGGTATTTGCCAGCTACATAAAAGTATAAAAGTATACAAATATAAAACTATAAGCTTATATACAAATATTCCCCTTCATGTATAAAACTATAAAGCTCATGTATAGATATTCCCCTTCACACATGCAACTCATGTAAAGGAATGAGGCCGTATCAGCACTTGAGGCCGTATAACAGCACTTCTTAATTTTGAAGAAATTGTTATACAAAATCATTTTTGCCATTTCACCATATTCTCTTAGTAAAATACACTAAAATGCTCGGGTACTCGTTATTCGAGACGAACTTTTCCCGAGTGCTCGTCTCGAATAACGAGCCCCATTGAAGTCAATGGGAGACTCGAGCATTTTTCAAGGGGACCAAGGCTCTGCACAGGGAAGCTTGGCCAAACACCTGGGAACCTCAGAAAAGGATGGAAACACCACGGAAATGGACAGGAAACAGCAGGGGAAACATGCATGGATGCCTCTGAGGCTGCTTAATCGCACCATTATGCCAAAATTATGGGCAACAGCATGGCCATGACAGAGTGACCGAATGAGGCTAGATAGCATCTAAAACATGCAATAATTGACCCTGACACTATAGGGGACGGCATGCAGAGGCAGCGGCAGCAGTGGCAGGCTAGAGAGTGTCATGGTGACCTACCCTAAATGGACTCAGGTTTCACCAAAGGAGGTGAGCAAGAAGCGCTGAAATGATTTCCTATGTGAACAATATATTTAGTCGATAACACAGCATGGTGGCGACATAGTGACCAAGTTCCATAACGTATCTGGTGAAACACCCAAAAAATGAGCCTGACACAGCTCTTTTGATAAGGGGACGACATGTGGAGGCAGCCATGGAGACAATTTCCATGATTAAGAGCGACAGTATGGGGCATTCATATTGCGCTGCTATGATTGCAACTTCAGGTCTCCAGCATAACGGCAACAGATGGGCCGAGTTCCACTATGTATCTGGTGAAACACCTGAAAATTCTGCCTGACACAGCTCGTTTGATAAGGGGATGATGTGCTGCATATCCTCTCGTGCTCCAGCGTCTGGGGTATAGAGAGTTAAAAGTTGCGCATGGAGACATTGGTGGACGCTGTGGAGGATCGTGGAGGCAAAATGGACAGGAAACAGCAGGGGCAGCATGCATGGATGCCTCTGAGGCTGCCTAATCTTGGGATGGAGCTGGCAGTCCGCTGCCAGGCGAGCTTTCGCCTGTCAAAGCCCCTGTCTCTCGGCTCCTCCCCACCCAAAATGGGCCTGGGGGCAGAAGCGTTTACTTTGACAAAATTATAATTTTCAAAGCAGGCCGGGTCGTTTGAATATTTCACCTAGGAATAATGGAATAGCATAGTGGTTCTATTTTTAATAGTTTTTTCGGAAATGGTTCCATGATTAAGAGCGACAGTATGGGGCATCCATATTGCGCTGCTATGATTGCAACTTCAGGTCTCCAGCATGGTGGCGACAGATGGGCCGAGTTCCACTATGTATCTGGTGAACCACCTGAAAATTCTGCCTGACACAGCTCGTTTGTTAAGGGGACGATGTATGGAGGCAGTGAAGTAGTAGTAGATTAAAGGTGCTGTAGTTAAAACTATGTTAGTTGGATCTTGGGATGGAGCTGGTGCTCCGCTGCCAGGCTAGCTTTCGCCTTTCCAAGCCCCTGTATCTCGGCTACTTCCCAAACAGCACTTCTAAAAACCTTTTGTATAAGATCAAGTGTAGTAGTGTTCTTATAAGTTTGGGTTATGGTGGGTGAGGGGAATGTAAACAGATGCGCAAGAAGCGCTGAAATAAAATTGGTAAATGATAAAAGTTTGCCAGTATATTTTGTGGATTACACAGCAGGGTGGCGACAAAGTTAACAAGTTTGATGTGGAAGCCATGAAAACAACCCAAAATTCTGCCTGACACAGCTCGTTTGATAAGGGGACCATATATGGAGGCAGCTATATGGACGACTTTTGGAGGCAGCTATGGCGATGACGTGTGGAGGTAGCAATGGAGACAACGTGTGGAGGCAGCTAAAAAGACGATGTGTGGAGGCTGCTATGGAGACAATTTAATTTGGATAGTGCCTGTATGTGGCAGTCCAAAAAAGTTTTCAAACCAGAGGAGCAGGTAGGTGGTCCTCCAGAAAAATTAAATAGATTGAGTGCCTGTATGTGGCACTCCCAGAAATTGTTTAAAACAGAGGACCGGGTAGGTGGCCCTCCAGAAAAATTAAATACATAGAGTACTATAGCTAGAGCCAGTTGGCCCTGGCAAAAAATAGCCAGTTTCCTCTGCTTTAGTGTACAAAGAGGAGGAGAAGGAGGACAATGAGGAGGAGGAGTGCATATATTATTCAGGTTGAGCTTCTTTCCCCTGGTGGAGAATGGAAATCCTGAGAAATCCAGGCTTTATTCATCTTGATAAGCGTCAGCCTGTCAGCGCTGTCAGCGCTGTCAGTCGACAGGCGTGTACGCTTATCGGTGATGATGCGGCAGGGCAGGCAAGAACCTCCCAGGCGTACAGCGCCAGTTCGTGCCACATGTCCAGCTTTGGAACCCAGTAGTTGTAGGGAAATGTGTGATCATTTAGGACGATGGTATGGTCCTCCCTCACCATCGTTCTGTAAAGATCAGCCCTACTCTGCCGAGACTGGAGACAGGTGACAGTGTCTTGCTGGGGTGACATAAAACTGGCAAAGGCCTTGTAAAGCGTATCCCTGCCAGTGCTGGACAAGCTGCCTGCTCGCCTACTCTCCCTCGCTACTTGTCCCGCAGAAGTATGCCCTCAGCTGCTAGCGCTGTCAGAAGGGAAATACTGTTTCAGCTTGTGCACCAGGGCCTGCTGGTATTCATGCATTCTCACACTCCTTTCCTCTCCAGGGATGAGAGTGGAAAGATTTTGCTTGTACCGTGGGTCCAGGAGAGTGAATACCCAGTAATCGGTGCTGGAATAGCGCTTTGAACGTGAGGGGTCAACGCGCAAGAATTCACTCCCCTCACTGGCCTGACTGTCCATTTCCTCCTCCTCCAACTCCTCTTCTTCTGCCCATACACGCTGAACAGTGAAGGACTGAACAATGGTCCCCTCTTCTGTCTCACCAACATTTTCCTCCTCTTCCTCCTCATCCTCCTCCACCTCCTCCGATATACGCTGAGAAACAGACCTAAGGGTGCTTTGGCTATCAACAAGGTAATCTTCCCCCGTTTCTTGTGACGAGCGCAAAGCTTCTGACTTCATGCTGACCAGAGAGTTTTTCAACAGGCCAAGCAGCGGGATGGTGAGGCTGATGATGGCGGCATCGCCACTGACCATCTGTGTTGACTCCTCAAAGTTACTCAGCACCTGACAGATATCAGGCATCCATGTCCACTCCTCATTGTAGACTTGAGGAAGCTGACTGACCTGACTACCAGTTCTGGTGGAAGTTGACATCTGGCAGTCTACAATCGCTCTGCGCTGCTGGTAAACTCTGGATAACATGGTTAATGTTGAATTCCACCTCGTGGGCATGTCGCACAACAGTCGGTGAGCGGGCAGTTGGAGGCGGCGCTGCGCTGCCCTGAGAGTGGCAGCATCTGTGCTGGACTTCCTGAAATGCGCTCAGATGCAGCGCACCTTTGTGAGCAAATCAGACAGATTGGGGTATGTCTTGAGGAAACGCTGAACTATGAGATTTAACACATGGGCCAGGCATGGCACATGTGTAAATCTGCCGAGTTGCAGAGCTGCCACCAGGTTACGGCCATTGTCACACACAACCATGCCTGGCTTCAGGTTCAGCGGTGCCAGCCACAGATCAGTCTGCGCCGTGATGCCCTGTAATAGCTCTTGGGCGGTGTGCCTTTTATCGCCTTGGCTCAGCAGTTTGAGCACCGCCTGCTGTCACTTAGCGATGGCACTGCTGCTGTGCCTAGAGCTACCGACTGATGGTGCCATGCCCACGGATGGTAATTCGGAGGAGGAGGTGGAGGAGGCATAGTAGGCCTGAGAGACCTGGACCGAGGTAGGCCCCGCAATCCTCGGCGTCGGGAGTATACGACCAGCCCCAGAGTCAGACTCGGTCCCAGCCTCCACCAAGTTAACCCAATGTGCCGTCAGCAATACATATTGGCCCTGCCCGGCAGCACTCATCCACGTTTCCGTGGTCAGGTGGACCTTGTCAGAAACGGCGTTGGTCAGGGCACGGATGATGTTGTCTGACACATGCTTGTGCAGGGCTGGGACGGCACATCGGGAAAAGTAGTGGCGGCTGGGGACCAAATACCGAGGGGCGGTCGCCGCCATGAGGTTTCGAAAGGCCTCGGTCTCTACCAGCCTATAGGGCAGCATCTCCAGGCTAAGCAGTTTGGAGATGTGGACGTTGAGGGCTTGGGCGTGTGGGTGGGTTGCACTATACTTCCTTTTGCGCTCCAGCGTCTGGGGTATGGAGAGCTGAACGCTGGTGGATGCTGTGGAGGATCGTGGAGGCGAAGATGGGGTTTTCGCACGGGAGGTGTTTGGGCCGGGGTCCTGGGCAGAGGGCTGACTAGCAGATGACACAGGGGAAGGAGCAGTGGTGTGCCCGGCCGGAGGTGAATGGGCTTGGTGCCATTGAGTGGGGTGTTTAGCATTCATATGCCTGCGCATACTGGTGGTAGTTAAGCTAGTAGTGGTGGGACCCCTGCTGATCCTGGTTTGGCACAGGTTGCACACCACAGTCCGTCGGTCATCTGGTGTTTCTTTAAATATCCTCCAGACTTCTGAAAATCTAGCCCTCGCCACGGGAGCTTGACTAAATGAAACATTTGGCGCTGATGCACCAGCTCTGGCCCTGCCTCTCCGTCTGGCCCTGCCTCTCCGTCTGGCCCCACCACTGCCTCTTCCAACCTGTTCTGGTATAGGACTCGCCTCCGTCTCGGAAGCACTGTGTTCACCCGGCCTATCAACCCAGCTTGGGTCTGTCACCTCATCAAACTCCAATTCCTCAGTCAGCTGGAGGAGTGCTGATTTCGGTGACATGGGTGGACTGCGTGGAAGACTGACTGGTGGAAAAAATGGCTAGAAGCATTGTCCGCAATCCACTACATCACCTCATCGCACTGTTCTGGCCTCAACAGTGCTCTACCACGAGTCCCAGTAACTTGAGTCATGATGAACCTAGGGAGTGTAGCTCTGCCGCGTTCCCCTGCTCCCTCATCAGCAGGTGGTGTCTCACCCCGCCCAGGACCATGGCCTCTGACCCCTGCAGTAGTTGGACGCCCACATCCACGCCCTCGTCCTCTACCCCTAGCCCCCGGGTTAAACATTTTCAAAATTAAAGTGTAAATTTTAATTTTTTTTTTTTAAACAAAACGATGCTATTCTATTGCTATGGCTAGTTTCTAACCTACACTGACAGCACACAACTGGATTTTGTGCTGTGCCTGATGACTTTGAGTTATAAAAAGAAATTAACCGTAAAAAAAAAAAAAATCAGCAGACTGTGCCTAATTCAAATCAAACCCCTAATAAATTGTCCCACTTCGGTGTTTGAGGTGGATATGTGTGTCACTAAGAGCTAAACACAGCGGTCGCAAGTCTCCCTGCAAATTCCTCACAATATGGTACTAGCTGCACTACTAGTGACAGCAAGCCCAGCCACAAGCAAACCAAAAAAAAAGGAAAATATAACGTTATTGTAGCCCTAAGAAGGGCTGTTGGGTTCTTGTAGAATCACTCCTGCCTAACACTATTCTAATAGAACACCCTAACGCTTTCCCTGACCAGCAGCAGCTCTCTCCCTAGCGGCATCCACACAGAGAATGATCCGAGCAGTGCGGACAGGGGCTAGTCTATTCCAGGGTCACCTGATCAGGCCAGCCTACCACTGCTATCGACGTGTAAGGGTACCACGTCATGCTGGGTGGAGTGCAGAGTCTCCTGGCTTGTGATTGGCTCTGTTTCTGGCCGCCAAAAATCACAACGGTGGGAGATGCCATTTTCTCGAGCTGGCGAAATACTCGTCCGAGCAACGAGCAGTTTCGAGTACGCTAATGCTCAAACAAGCATCAAGCTCGGACGAGTATGTTCGCTCATCTATACAGAGAATGTTTAACATTAAATGTATTTGCAAAAAAAATGCAAATTGGACATTTCTGTGCTCAATATGTTGAGTTAAAATTTTGACAACCGACACACTCTCCAAAACACTCCAGATGCATGACCTAATAGATTGCATGTCATTAGCTGACAGTATAATTCATTGCACTACATAAGTAGTGTAGTTAATTATATAAGCGATCTAAAGGATCTCATGTCCTTTGTTGGAAAAAAGAAAATATATGTTAAAAATAGGTTCTATGTTAAAAAAAAATTCAGCCAAAAAAACCATCAATATACAAAAAACCCCAGCAGTAGAAAAAAAATATATAACGAACATTTTGGTATTTCAACCCCTGTACAATACCAGGCTAAACTATTATCATAAAAACCTCTTGCCCTTGACACAGCCCTATTTTTTTAATCTGATACTTGTCACTTTAGAAAATCCAAGTTTATTTGAGAATGTTTTTTCATTGGGGAATAATTACTAACAACAATGAAAAGTTTGCCTATGTAGTGTGTTGAGGGTGCCAGATTCAAGATTTCTGGCGCATGCTCTTCATGAATCTGGCACCCAATGCACCCCCCCCCCACCAAAATGCACTGCCCTGACAGGGTGCAACACTTTAACATGGGGCGTGCAAGATAATTCTGTGGGATTTGCATGTTAAATCTAAGGCACGGTCTGAGCTGCACCGCAAAACGGTTGCATGTTATGCAAGTGTGGTGATGACACTTCTGAAATACCTGTGCAAGTAGTTTGTACTAGAAAGAACATGCAAAGTCTGACATAAAACTGGTGCACAACCCCTAGTAAATGTTCCCCATTAAACCATTAGTAATTTTAAAGATTTAGGTAACATGTCTTGTGTTTGTATACACTGGCTGATGGTGCCGTCTGACCACAGCCATGAGCCTGCTACAGAAATAGTTTCAGAGTCTAGCAGGCTCATGGTTGGGATGGCACAACTAGGCAATTCTATATACAAACAGAAGCAGGCAGTGACTTGCAGCACTGGAGTTTAACAGGAGAGGGGGGGGGGGGATCATAACTTCACAGCCCAGCCCCAACTCTGACACCTTGCATCTGAAAAGCTTAGTTCCTGGATGACTAACCAATTGGACACCGTGGTAAAAGACGGCGGTTTCTGAGCAGCTGCAGAGCACACTACCTCTGACACCCATGGTCCAGGACACCAGGGCTGTCTGTGATGGTGATCTTTTAGGCCTGGCCAGAAGCATGTTAAATATTAATATAAGTAGTGTAGTGCATTACATAAGAGATAAAATTATCTCAAGTGAGTGTCTCTTTCTGGGACAAAGTAAAATATAAAGAAAAAAAAAGTTTCATTTAAATAATGTCTAAAAAGAAAATAAACACTGCACAAAAATCGCCCGTCTCTTTTACAAAAAAGTTAAATAATACACATATTGTACCTCTATGTTAGTTGCAACCCATGCTACCCAACTATAATGGTGTTTATCCCGTATGAAAAAAACTGAAAAAAAAAAATAAACTAAAAAGTATGCCCAAATGATCCATCACACAAAAAATTATATTACCGTATATACTCGAGTATAAGCCAACCCAAGTATAAGGAGAGGTACCTATTTTGGCACTGGGAAAAATTACTGACCCGAGTATAAGCTTAGGGTGAAAAGTGCAGCAACTACTCTTAAATAAAATGTCCAGTAGCAGCCTCTCCTCATCAATAGAATTTCCAGCAGAGCCCCACTTTAAAATAAAATGTCCATCAGAGCCCCCCATTAAAATAAAATGTCCATCGGAGCCCCCCATTAAAATAAAATGTCCATTGGAGCCTCCCTTTAAAATAAAATGTCCAGCAGAGCCCCCGTTAAAATAAAATGTCCTTCAAAGTCCCCATTTACAGGCATGTCCAGCAGAACCCCCCTTTAAATAGATGTCAAGTAGAGACCCCCCTTACAAATAAATGTCCAGCGGTGCCCCCTTTAGCTAAGATAAGAATTCCAATGTACTCATTTTTATGACTGAATTTTGTATGTATGTGTATGAAAAATAGATAAAAACAAAGTGAATTAAAGTGAATTATTTGGTTGTTCTCCTTCTTTACAATAGGGTAAAGACTATCTATGGTATCTCTCATTCACTGAAGGTTTCTGTTGATGTTTTAATTCAATGGGGCATATCATAGCCCTATCTATTCAGCATTTCAATTCATCAGGGGTTATATTATTTTGAGACACATATGAAAAGTGGGGTTGTATGCATTCTTTCTGTTCTGTATGTTGCTGCTTCATTGTTTATGATATTTTAATGCTATTATTTTATTTTTTTAATCACTCTTATGTTTTCTTTTAGTGCAATTCAATATGTTTTGGTGTTTTATTTTGTGAGGGATGTTGTGTTTTGCCCAGCACACTTACCCACAAACTTTTTTGGTGTATTAAGGAGAACAATAAGGCTAAGTTGTCGAATTATTTTTTTATTTATTACATATTATTATTTTGCAAAACTCACAAAGGAAAAAAGAGACTACATCCACTCAACATTTATCAAATCTAACAGAATAGTATATGTATAAGGACTGAGTACCATGGAGTTGGGAGAATCTCAAGCCAGAGATTCACAGGTGAAACTGCAAATATATTTTTTTTTTCAAGAATTGTCACCTTTTTTTCAAAATACATATTTTTTTTTTAAATCTCTTGTCATAATCTGTTAGTGATGACCAAGTTATTTACCTAACTACATTCATCAAATAGGGAAAAAATATTATTGGTCTAAGGCTACATTGACACGATACGTGTCCACCATACCGAAGCACAGTGGGCACACGTCGGAAAGAGGAGGAGGGGGTGAGCACTGCTGAACCCCACCCCCCTCCATGGCGATATATGGTGTACAACGTAATATTCCGAGGGAAAATAGGACATAGGGCACTCGCTGATTTAAAGGGCCAGTGCACCGCTGATTGGCACTGACCCCTTAAGGGATTCTTGAAAAGCTGTTTTCTCCCAGCAGCCCCCACTGGATCTTCTTGTCTATGAGAAAGCTTCCTTTGCATCATACCTATGTTCTGACCTCCTGTTGTAACCCTAGATCTGTCCTTGACCTTGCTCCTTTGCTGCAAGTCCTTACCTCTTGCTCAGTCCACGACCTTACATCATTCCCCTCTGCTTTGACCATCTGTTCCTGACCACGAGACTACCTTGTGATTCTGTACAGGACCTCGGCTTCCACCACACAGCAAGACCATCCTGCTTTGCGGCAGGCTCTGGTGAAGACCGGGTGCCACTTAGATTCCGGTCCCAGGTGTCGGCTTATGTCATTGTCCACAGTGGTCCAGGGCGTTCATTAACTCAGAAGCCTGACAACGACTTTGTAGTAATTATTAGATGTTGACAATAACTTAAAATCAACATTTTCTGATAATTTACTAGTGACTTTGCCATTTGCTCCAGAGTCTTAATTTTTTATATGAAATAAAGCCTCATTAGTTCCCAGGGCTGCATCCACAGGAATCGATAACAATGAGATTAATATTTCAGGAGCATTGTCATTGACATCCACAACTTGTATTAAAACAGCATATTGGGCCACTAAACCACTGCCATCTTTGGCTTCAAAGACAGCTCATATCTTCTTGTTTTCTCTTATACTGAATTTGAAAAACTTTTGCTGCAATACAGGGTAATTATCATTAAAATCCAGAGCTTCTATCTTGATTACAGCAGTCCCAGTTTTTACAGGACTTGCCCCATCAGTAGAAATTAAAATGAATCCATGTTTCTAGATGCTGCTCTAAAATCAGTTCCGCATATCCTGCTGCTCCTTCAATGTCAGATTTGTTTGCCGATTTTGGCTAAGAACATAATTCTGTATAGAATTACTACCGAGATCCGGATCTCTTTTATTATCAAGTAAAAATCGTGTTCCAGGGGAGACAGATTCACTTATGCCCATCTGAAATATGTCTCTAGAAATTGTCATTTATATCTTGAATTTTGAACTTGTGATCTTGATAAAAAATGTATAGGATGTTCAGTCAAGATTTCAATGTCCAGAAAGCAACTATATATTAAAATATTTTATGTTGCTATGAGCCACAATTATTAAATGTTTCACTATCTGATTTAATCCTAGATCGTTTGCAACACTCCCAACCAGATAATTAATATTTATTTCATCTAGAATGGTATACTGGAGCAAACTTGAGGCAGTAACAAAATCAACAGTAAAGAAAAATAATATTACTTGCCGTTCCATTGTCCTATCTCATTTTATGTAGTCAGTTGCTCTGAATGATGATGTTGAAATGACGTGGCACTTGTGAATTATAAAATGAACCCCCCAGTTTGCATTGTAATCCTGTGAATAGAGTCACTCTGGGTATTTATGAGCTGAGCTCAGTCAGGCTGCAGCTACCCCTTCCTCCTCTGTCCTTTGGTAAACATGCCCCCTGCACATATAATTCATACCCCTTTCTGTGTGTTCACAAGAACAGACAATGAAGAACAAATAAGAAAATATTTATAAAAAAACTTTTTATAAAACTCTTTTAAAAAGAGGATACAATACCTGTTGAATGTTAAAAGTAAGTTCCTCTCCAGTGTCCATGAGATTTTCTGTGGGGACGTTCTGCACTGGTTTCAGATAAGCAATTTCATTCTGCTTTGAGTCCAGAGTCTCACACACATCATATGAGAATGGGAAAGGTAGACTTGTATCACTGATCTCAGAGGGACATCCCAGGGTGAACTGAGGATACACATTTCTACTATATGCTTTAAAGGATGTTGATATATTAGGTTTTCAGCATCTATAGAAAGCTATGATTACCACTGTCACTATAAAAAGACCAGAAAAAAAGGCAATAGCAATAATAAGGTATAAGGAAGCATGAAATGTCTCAGAATTCTTAGGTTGCTTTTTTATTTCTGGCACAACTTCCTGAAAGTTAATTAATTGTTACTGTAGATGACAGTGATGGGACTCCATTTGACTAGAACCACAACTTTTTGTGTCAAAGAATCCATGTCTGGAAGATCTCTTGCAATCCTGATTTCTCCAGAATATTGACCAATGCTTAATAATGTTGGATCAGGAACTTGTAGTAAGTGATAGGAGAGCCAGGCATTGTGTCCAGAGTCGGCGTCCACTGCAATCACTTTAGTGACTAGATAACCTTTCTCAGCAGAGTGAGGAATAAACTCAAATAATGCTGATCCCTCAGTGTCTGGTGATGGGTAGAGAATCTTAGGAGCGATATCATTCTTATCAATGATACATATCCTCACTGTGACATTACTGCTTAGAGGAGGAGATCCACTGTCTTTAGCCATCACCTGGAACTGGAATTCCCGCAACTGTTCATAGTCAAAGGATCTCTGGGCATAGAGAACCCCAGTCATTTAATTTATGGAAAAATATGAAGACACTGGAATATTCTCAATAAGACTGTTTATAGTGGAGTATATTATCTGTTCATTCTCCTTGTCATCTGGGTCAGATGCATGGACAGTGTGCAATGAAGTCCCAACTTTGCTATGCTCTGGAATGAAGGATATTTAAACCACTTCATCAAAAACAGGTGCATTGTCATTTATGTCTAAGACAGCTATATAGATTTTTTTGTGACCATTGGAGGAGAGCCTTCATCTTCTGCAATAATTGTGATGTTATATGATGATCTGCAGTTACAAGGTTGTAATAGTTCTGAGATGATGGAACTAATTTTAGTGCCCAAGTAACACTTACATGACAGTTTACTTCTCCATATTTTCCAGAATCCAAATCCTTTACATTAATTAAACCTACAAGTGTCCTAGGTGCAGAGTTCTCAGGAATTGGTGTAGACAGTGATGCCATGGTTATCTCAGCAGCATTGTCATTCACATCTACAAAACAAACAAAACATTGTACTCATCAACCAGGCCTCCTCCAGCTTTAGCTTCTACTGTCATCTTATAACTCCTGCTTGTCTCATAGTCCAGTTCTCCAGTGGTGTGAGAATGCATAGCAAAGACTTAACCAGCATTTTTATGAATACGACTAAATGAGTAAATGATATCTGCATGGGACCCTTCATCTTTGTTAGTGGCATACAGGTAAAGAACCAATAGGAATATTTTCATATAAACTTCTTCTATATATTTTTGTGAAAATATGGGATATTTGTCATTACATCTTGTACCTCAATCTTCATAACAGCAGTTTCAGTTTTTGCTGGTTTTCCTCCATCATACACAGTTAGAAGCAGCTCATATCTTTGTTGGTTTTCACGATCTAGACGCTTCTTTAAAACCCGATCCGGATAATCAGCTGCTCCTTTGTCATATTTTTTAACTAACGAGAAATGCGGATTTGGGGTTAAATTATAACACTGTAAAGAATTGGTAAGCAAGTCTGGATCATGCGCATTCCCCAGGATAAAATGAACTAGAGGTAAAGCAGACTCACTTACTCCTATCTCAAAAACATGGAGAGTTGTCATTTATATCTTGGATTTCAATTGTCACAAGATAAACATTTACAGGGTTTTCAGCCCGAATCTCAATGTCGTCTATAAAGCAGCACCTCTCTGCTCCACACAGCTCTTCCCTGTCTATCCTGTCACTGACATATAAATTGCCATTTTCTATATTAATATTAAAATGATTTATCTTGTTATTAGAAACATTCCTTAATTTTCGTAATTCCAATTCATTGTTATTCAATCCCAAATCCTTTATAATATTTCCCACCACAGCATTGTTCTTCATCTGTTCTAGAATTGAGTAATGAAGCTCAGTAGATTCAACATCCAGAAACAAATGGAATTAAAAAAGTAATACTTGCCAGGCCATGTCCCTTGTGTAACAGTGAGGAGTCCTATATTTCTCTCGGATTCACAGATAACTGAAATCTTTTGTTTAAGATCCCATATGTTATAAATGTAACCGGGGTAGAGTTTAGACATTCCTTCTTTCTGACTGAGTTCTGTAATATCATATGAAGAAGCAGTAGCTTCTTGTATATAATCACCTTGTGTGGCACTTGAATACAACACTACCACCTTGAGGCAATTTTAGGGTATTACAACCGTGTTAATTTCCAAAAATTTATAGAACTGTTAGCAGTTAACTGTAATAAATGAAATGAAAACTTTTACATTACATTTTACATAGTGTTAGTAACAAACATATATTTAAAAATATGGATTTCAGTATAAAGAATCAATATTTCATGTAAAACCAGATACATTGACTGTGAGGCTAATAGTTAATGTGTATAGCTGTGGAATATTATTGTGATTCAAGGCAAACATTTTTTATTTGAATTATGGCCACGTCATCCACTTACAATGAAACAATTGTATGCAATATAAATATACTATTTTACTATACACTTATATAAATTGGGTAGAGTAATTTGCAGTGTCAAAAAGTCTAAATAATAATAATAGGGGCTTATTTTGCTAAGGGTCCACGGACGCTCTTTCGTCAGACTTTTCAGGTTTTTCAAGGCTTTGAGAGATGTTTAACAGGGGATTGTGGCACATGCGATCTGATTGTGGCGCAGCTGCCCTGACTTTCATTTGACAGATATCGGGGGAAGGGCCGTCAGACGATCTGACTGATTCGGACTGAGCGCAGGATTTAACATTCTATTGTGTCTCAAGATCAAGCACATACATGTCCCGGGAAGAACAAGGTGAACTCCATCGGACCTGAGCAGGGAAGCAACACATGCAGGATAACGGGTGCACGATCTTAGTGTAACGCGGTAGAGTGTATAATCTCGGACAATGCACTGTGAAATTCTGTGAACTCTTCCGGACAGGTAAGAAAATGTGACCCATAATTTTTATTTATGTAGCACCATCATAATCCATAGTACTTTAGTGTCAAAACAAAAAGCAGAGGCGATACGGACTCCACATGTGTGAAAATGATTAAAATTAGAATAGTTTATGTTCTATTGAAAATATGCTCGCCTATCCTGGTTGTACAGTCAGTGCAACATGTGGAACAGCTTTGGTTTTTGGGTGGTTTAGGCAGCAGTCCTAGACTTAGTGGCAGTACCTTTGCCACAAAAGACGGTGAACTTTAAAAATGGTGGTTTCCAGGATTGTTCACGGCGCCAATCATTCGAATTTCATCCTGTTCATAATTCAATTCCTTTATTATTAAGCTATGTAATACGTGTTTCGGGCCTGAGCTAGGCTCTTCCTCAGTTACGTGAAGCTGAGGAAGAGCCTAGCTCAAGCTCGAAACACGTATTACATAGCTTACTAATAAAGGTATTGAATTATGAACAAGATGAAATTCGAGCAATTGGCGCCATGAACAATCCTGGAAACCACTGTTTTTATAGTACTTTAGGGGACATAGTACTCATAGGGGACATAAACAAATAAAATACTTCATTACAAAAGTACAAACAGTCAAATGAACAATAGGAGTGAGGGTCCTACTCGCAAGAGCTTACAGCATATAAGGCTGAGGGGGTGACACAAGAGGTATAAGAGCTTGTGTAATGGTCCATTCATTCTTTATAAAAGGACAGAATAAAATAATTTAATAAATAAAAAGGCTCAATTCAGCCATCAGCCGCCATCTTGTACACAAAGTCCAAGTCAGTGTGGAGGAGGATATAGGATTGTTAAGTAAAGAAAAAAAATAATATATTGACTTTACCCTTTATCGATTAAGTGCTGCAAACGTATTTTCTGAGCATTTTATTTATTAACAGCCCAACTGCTGAGCTCAGGATATTATGAGTGTGCAGAGGCTAGTAAGAAGGCAACAAACAGTAAGATGAGTAAGTTTTTATTTTTATTATTATTAATTTACCCATTCAGGGCTGATTTATATTGCATGCTTACATTGATGAATGTTGATTACTGGTGAAAGTTATACAATGTCTTATGGTAAGATATGCTACTAATTCATGCAAACACACACAATTTTAAGGGGCATATTCATCATACAGGTACACACTGTAAAATAGAGTTGGAACTATGGACTATAACAATCTGTGTCGTTTCTATCTGTTAACCAACTATATATTATTTATTTATTTATAGAGCACATTAACCCAAACGGGACTCAGCCTCTTTTGGCCTTAAGGACGTGGCCCCATTCTTCAAATCTGACCTGTGTCACTATAAGTGGTTATAGCTTTGGAACGCTATGAGATATCCAGGGGATTTTGAGATTGTTTTCTCGTGACACATTGTACTTCAAATTAGTTTAAAAATTTGGATGAAATCTTTTGCGTTTAGTTATGAAACAAAACAAAATTTGTCAAAAATTGGGAAAAATTCTTTATTTTCAACGTTCTAAATTCTCTACTTTTGATGCAGACAGTTATAGCACCCAAATAAATTCATAACTTACATTTCCCAAATGTCTGCTTTATGTTGGCATGGTTTTTTAAGATTCCACATATTTTACTAAAATGTTATGAGGCTCAGAATTTAGGTATCATTTTTCACATTTTTTGTAAAATCACCAAAACCTGTATTTAGATGGACCTGCTCAACTTCTAATTGACACTGAGAGGCCTAAATAATAGTGAGACTCGTAAAATTACCCCATTGTGGAAACTACACACCTCGATGTATGAAAAACCACTTTTAAGAAGTTTGTTAACCCTTTAAGTGTTTTATAGGGGTTAAAACAAAATGGAGGTGCAGTCTGCAAATTGTAATATTTTTTCACAATACACCCATTTTGGGTGGAAAATTAAACATTTACAATGGATTAAATGAATAAAGGCTCCACAAAGTTTGTTACCCAATCTCTCCCGAGTACAGTGATACCCCATATATGGTGGTAACCTGCTGTATGGGCGCACGGCCGGGCATAGAAGGGAAGGAGGCGCCATCCAGATCAGATTTGCTATGTCACATTGTACAGACTATAATTTTTTTCTTTTTTTTAATGTGGACCTATAGGGGCTTATTTCTTTTGCCACATGAGATGCACTTTTCTGGTACGTAATTTGGGGGAATCTATAGGCTAATTGGTGAGATTTTATTAACTCTTTTTTGGTGGAGGAAATGAAAATCATCACTTTTCAGGAAGATTTTTATGGGGGTTTTTTTGGCCGTTTACCATACCATAAAAATAGTATATTATTTTTATTCTATGGGTCGCCACGATTACAAAAAGACCTCATTGATATAGATTTTTTATTTTTTCCATTTTTACTGAATAAAAAGTAATTTGGCAAAAATGTTGTTAATTTTAGCATCACCGTCTTTCATATGCATAACTTTTTTATTTTTCGCCTCACAAATCTGTTTAATGGTTTATTTTTTGCGAGAAGGATTGTTCTTTTTAGTGGTCTTATTTTAGAGTGCATAACATTTTTTAAATCACTTTTTAGAGCATTTTTATAGGGTATTAATTGAAAATGATCTTTTTTCTGGAGCTTTTTTTTGGTTTTTTTTTTACGGGGTTCACTTTGCGGATCTAATAACGATTCTGTTTTTTTATGCAGATTGTTACGGATGCAGGGATACCAAATATGTGGGGGTTTTGTGTATTTTATTCAATTGTACTGAATAAAAACCAATTTGGAGAAAATCTTGTTCATTTTAGCATCACCATCTTTTTATATGCATAACTTTTTTATTTTTCGTCTGACAAATCTGGTTAAGGGCTTATTTTTTGCGAGAAGAGTTTTTCTTTTTAGTGGGCTTATGTTGGAGTGCATAACATTTTTTAAATTACTTTTTAGAGCATTTTTTAATAGGGTATTAATTAAAAATGATCTTTTTTTGGAACGTTTTTGCGTTTTTTTTTTCTACGGCGTGTATCGTGCGGTTCCAGTAACTATTCTGTTTTATTATACAGATTGTTACGGCAATACCAAATATGCGGGGTTTTTTTGTGTTTTTTATACTTTATTAAGTGTTTTTATAGGAAAGTGACATTTTAGGGGCTTATATTTTAATGCATTTATTTTTTATTTATTCTAATGTATTAACTTTAGTGTTTTTGACTTTTTTTTAATTATACATACTTGAACTTGAACCAGTGATGCTCTGATCACTGGTTCAAGTTCAATACACTGTTCTACAATACTATTTTATTGTAGAGGAGTGTAAACTGTCTGAGCAAGCTTGCGCATGCTCAGACAGTTTACAGTCAGACCCGGAAGGGGTCTGACTGCCAAGGAGACCGGGCAGCTCCGGGGCACATGCCAGTCCTCGGAGATTCCCAGAAGAGGATCGGATCCCCCGATAAGCGGCACGGGGGATCCGATCCACAGCGCAAACACCCTTACACGCCGTGGTCATGCTTGACCGCGGCGTGTAAGGGGTTAACACTCGCGATCGGAGCCGGCTCCGATCGCGGGTGTTAGCGCAGGCTGTCAGCTGTACTAGACAGCTGACAGCCGCTGCTTCTTGTACCGGCTCCGTTCGTGAGCGGGTGCCAGAAGCAGGACGTTATAGAATGTCCCCGTGCGCTAAGTCTCTAGCCCCGGGGACGTACTATAACGTCCTGGTGCGCCTAGGGGTTAATTCTATGATGACGTACATTCAATAAGGGGTTCACATACAGTATATCACTTTAAGACAATACAAAAAGTACAGAGGACCCTGAAGCAGAAGGAGGACCCTGTCTGCAAGGTCTCACAATCTATATGGGAGTGTAAATGTAGACAAGAGATGAGGGAGCAGTGCAATTATATCTTATAGATCCTAAATGAGTTTTCAGGTTATGTTTGAAGGTTTCACCAGTCGAAAGCAGAAGCAGAGATAGTCACAGTTTAACATCACCAGCTAAATTACTCATAATATTTTAAGTGCCACTAATGTAATTGTACTATACAATAGAGATGAGCGAACATACTCGTCCGAGCTTGATGCTCGTTCGAGCATTAGCGTACTCGAAACTGCTCGTTGCTCGGACGAATACTTCGCCCGCTCGAGAAAATGGCAGCTCCCGCCGTTTTGCTTTTTGGCGGCCAGAAACAGAGCCAATCACAAGCCAGGAGACTCTGCACTCCACCCAGCATGACGTGGTACCCTTACACGTCGATAGCAGTGGTTGGCTGGCCAGATCAGGTGACCCTGGGATAGACTAGCCCCTGCCTGCGCTGCTCGGATCATTCTCTGTCTGGATGCCGCTAGGGAGAGAGCTGCTGCTGGTCAGGGAAAGCGTTAGGGTGTTCTATTAGAATAGTGTTAGGCAGGAGTGATTCAACAAGAACCCAACAGCCCTTCTTAGGGCTACAATAACGTTATACTTTTTTTTTTTTTGTTTGCTTGTGGCTGGGCTTGCTGGCAGCTAGTACCATATTGTGAGGAATTTGCAGGGGGACTTGCTACCGTTGTGTTTAGCTCTTAGTGACACACATATCCACCTCAAACACCAAAGTGGGAAAATTTATTAGGGGTTTGATTTCAATTAGGCACAGTCTGGCAGTTTCTTTTTATTTTACGTTTATTTTTTCATAACTCAGCGTCATCTCATCAGTGTGCTTTCATACTTGGCTAGAAAATAGCCATAGGAGAATCCAAACGGCTTACTTACGCCTACAGTAGCGTTATATATATTTGATTTCTGGTTGATCTGCTGGTGGCTGTCCTTGCTGCAGTGCATCTACTAGCAAATTGTGAGCAATTTGTAGTGAGACTTGCGACCGCTGTGTTTTGCGCTTAGTGACGCACATATCCATCGCAAAGACCGAAGTGGGAAAATTTATTAGGGGTTGGATTTCAATTAGGCACAGTCTGCCATTTCCTTTTTTATTTTACGTTTATTTTTTTAATAACTCAGCGTCATCTCATCTGGCATAGTAGTGTGCTTTCATACTTGGCTAGAAAATAGCCATAGGAGAATCCAAACGGCTTACTTACGCTTACAATAGCGTTATATATATTTGATTTCTGGTTGATCTGCTGGTGGCTGTCCTTGCTGCAGTGCATCTACTAGCAAATTGTGAGCAATTTGTAGTGAGACTTGCGACCGCCGTGTTTTGCGCTTAGTGACGCACATATCAATCGCAAAGACCGAAGTGGGAAAATTTATTAGGGGTTGGATTTCAATTAGGCACAGTCTGCCATTTCCTTTTTTATTTTACGTTTATTTTTTTAATAACTCAGCGTCATCTCATCTGGCATAGCAGTGTGCTTTCATACTTGGCTAGAAAATAGCCATAGGAGAATCCAAACGGCTTACTTACGCCTACAGTAGCGTTATATATATTTGATTTCTGGTTGATCTGCTGGTGGCTGTCCTTGCTGCAGTGCATCTACTAGCAAATTGTGAGCAATTTGTAGTGAGACTTGCGACCGCCGTGTTTTGCGCTTAGTGACGCACATATCCATCGCAAAGACCGAAGTGGGAAAATTTATTAGGGGTTGGATTTCAATTAGGCACAGTCTGCCATTTCCTTTTTTATTTTACATTTATTTTTTTAATAACTCAGCGTCATCTCATCTGGCATAGTAGTGTGCTTTCATACTTGGCTAGAAAATAGCCATAGGAGAATCCAAACGGCTTACTTACGCTTACAATAGCGTTATATATATTTGATTTCTGGTTGATCTGCTGGTGGCTGTCCTTGCTGCAGTGCATCTACTAGCAAATTGTGAGCAATTTGTAGTGAGACTTGCGACCGCCGTGTTTTGCGCTTAGTGACGCACATATCAATCGCAAAGACCGAAGTGGGAAAATTTATTAGGGGTTGGATTTCAATTAGGCACAGTCTGCCATTTCCTTTTTTATTTTACGTTTATTTTTTTAATAACTCAGCGTCATCTCATCTGGCATAGTAGTGTGCTTTCATACTTGGCTAGAAAATAGCCATAGGAGAATCCAAACGGCTTACTTACGCTTACAATAGCGTTATATATATTTGATTTCTGGTTGATCTGCTGGTGGCTGTCCTTGCTGCAGTGCATCTACTAGCAAATTGTGAGCAATTTGTAGTGAGACTTGCGACCGCCGTGTTTTGCGCTTAGTGACGCACATATCAATCGCAAAGACCGAAGTGGGAAAATTTATTAGGGGTTGGATTTCAATTAGGCACAGTCTGCCATTTCCTTTTTTATTTTACGTTTATTTTTTTAATAACTCAGCGTCATCTCATCTGGCATAGCAGTGTGCTTTCATACTTGGCTAGAAAATAGCCATAGGAGAATCCAAACGGCTTACTTACGCCTACAGTAGCGTTATATATATTTGATTTCTGGTTGATCTGCTGGTGGCTGTCCTTGCTGCAGTGCATCTACTAGCAAATTGTGAGCAATTTGTAGTGAGACTTGCGACCGCCGTGTTTTGCGCTTAGTGACGCACATATCCATCGCAAAGACCGAAGTGGGAAAATTTATTAGGGGTTGGATTTCAATTAGGCACAGTCTGCCATTTCCTTTTTTATTTTACGTTTATTTTTTTAATAACTCAGCGTCATCTCATCTGGCATAGCAGTGTGCTTTCATACTTGGCTAGAAAATAGCCATAGGAGAATCCAAACGGCTTACTTACGCCTACAGTAGCGTTATATATATTTGATTTCTGGTTGATCTGCTGGTGGCTGTCCTTGCTGCAGTGCATCTACTAGCAAATTGTGAGCAATTTGTAGTGAGACTTGCGACCGCAGTGTTTTGCGCTTAGTGACGCACATATCCATCGCAAAGACCGAAGTGGGAAAATTTATTAGGGGTTGGATTTCAATTAGGCACAGTCTGCCATTTCCTTTTTTATTTTACGTTTATTTTTTTAATAACTCAGCGTCATCTCATCTGGCATAGTAGTGTGCTTTCATACTTGGCTAGAAAATAGCCATAGCAATAGGATAGCATCGTTTGGTTTTAAAAACTAAAAAACACAAAAAAAAACAAAAAACACAAAAAAAAGTTAAAAAAAAATTAAAGTTATAACTCTCAAAATGTTTAACCCGAGGGCTAGGGGTAGAGGACGAGGGCGGGGACGTGGGCGTCCAACTACTGCAGGGGTCAGAGGCCTTGGTCCTGGGCTGGGTGAGACACCACCTGCTTATGAGGGAGCAGGGGAACGCCCCAGAGCTACACTCTCTAGGTTCATGTCTGAAGTTACTGGGACTCGTGGTAGGGCACTGTTGAGGCCAGAACAGTGCGAACAGGTGATGTCGTGGATTGCCGACAATGCTTCGAGCAATTTGTCCACCAGTCAGTCTTCCACGCAGTCCACCCATGTCACCGAAATCGCCACTCCTCCAGCTCCTGCACCTCAGCCTCCTCCCCCCCAGTCTGCCCCCTCCCAGGAAAATTTGGCATTTGAACCGGCATACTCTGAGGAACTGTTTTCTGGACCCTTCCCACACTCACAAACCACTTGTCCGGTTGCTGCTGAGCAATTTTCCGATGCCCAGGTTTTCCACCAGTCACAGTCTGTGGGTGATGATGACCTTCTTGACGTAGTGGAAGAAGTGTGTAAAGAGGTGTCCGACGATGAGGAGACACGGTTGTCAGACAGTGGGGAAGTTGTTGTCAGGGCAGGAAGTCCGAGGGGGGAGCAGACTGAGGGATCGGAGGATGATGAGGTGACAGACCCAAGCTGGGTTGATAGGCCGGGTGAACACAGTGCTTCTGAGACGGAGGAGAGTCCTCGACCAGAACAGGTTGGAAGAGGCAGTGGTGGGGCCAGACGGAGAGGCAGGGCCAGAGCTGGTGCATCAGCGCCAAATGTGTCAACTAGTGAAGCTCCCGTGGCGAGGGCTCCTGCGGCGAGGGCTAGATTTTCAGAAGTCTGGAGGTTCTTTAAGGAAACACCGGATGACCGACGGACTGTGGTGTGCAACATTTGCCAAACCAGGATCAGCAGGGGTTCCACCACTAATAGCTTAACTACCACCAGTATGCGCAGGCATATGAATGCTAAACACCCCACTCAGTGGCAACAAGCCCGTTCACCTCCGGCCGTGCACACCACTGCTCCTTCCCCTGTGTCAGCTGATAGTCAGCCCCCTGCCCAGGACCCTGCCACAAAAACCCCATCGTCGCCTCCACGATCCTCCACAGCATCCACCAGCGTTCAGCTCTCCATACCCCAGACGCTGGAGCGGAAACGCAAATATAGTGCAACCCACCCGCACGCCCAAGCCCTTAATGTCCACATCTCCAGATTGCTTAGCCTGGAGATGCTGCCCTATAGGCTAGTAGAGACCGAGGCCTTTCGCAACCTCATGGCGGCGGCCGCCCCTCGGTATTCGGTCCCCAGCCGCCACTACTTTTCCCGATGTGCCGTCCCAGCCCTGCACCAGCACGTGTCAGACAACATCATCCGTGCCCTGACCAACGCCGTTTCTGACAAGGTCCACCTGACCACGGACACGTGGACGAGTGCTGCCGGGCAGGGCCACTATATATCGCTGACGGCACATTGGGTTAACTTGGTGGAGGCTGGGACCGAGTCTGACCCTGCGGCTGGTCATATACTGCCGACGCCGAGGATTGCGGGGCCTACCTCGGTCCAGGTGTTTCAGGCCTACTATGCCTCCTCCTCCTCCCACCCCTCCTCCGAACTACCATCCGTGGGCATGGCGCCATCAGTCGGTAGCTCTAGGCACAGCAGCAGTGCCGTCGCTAAGCGACAGCAGGCGGTGCTCAAACTGCTGAGCCTAGGCGATAAAAGGCACACCGCCCAAGAACTATTACAGGGCATCACGGCGCAGACTGATCTGTGGCTGGCACCGCTGAACCTGAAGCCAGGCATGGTTGTGTGTGACAACGGCTGTAACCTGGTGGCGGCTCTGCAACTCGGCAGACTGACACATGTGCCATGCCTGGTCCATGTGTTAAATCTTATAGTTCAGCGTTTCCTCAAGACATACCCCAATCTGTCTGATTTGCTCACGAAGGTGCGCCGCATCTGTGCGCATTTCAGGAAGTCCAGCACAGATGCTGCCACTCTCAGGGCAGCGCAGCGCCGCCTCCAACTGCCCGCTCACCGACTGTTGTGCGACGTGCCCACGAGGTGGAATTCAACACTGACCATGTTATCCAGAGTTTACCAGCAGCGCCGAGCGATTGTAGACTGCCAGATGTCAACTTCCACCAGAACTGGTAGTCAGGTCAGTCAGCTTCCTCAAGTCTACAATGAGGAGTGGACGTGGATGTCTGATATCTGTCAGGTGCTGAGTAACTTTGAGGAGTCAACACAGATGGTCAGTGGCGATGCCGCCATCATCAGCCTCACCATCCCGCTGCTTGGCCTGTTGAAAAACTCTCTGATCAGCATGAAGTCGGAAGCTTTGCCCTCGTCACAAGAGACGGGGGAAGAAGATTCCCTTGTTGATAGCCAAAGCACCCTTAGGTCTGTTTCTCAGCGCATATCGGAGGAGGTGGAGGTGGAGGAGGATGAGGAGGAAGAGGAGGAGAATGTTGGCGAGACACAAGAGGGGACCATTGTTGAGTCCTTCACTGTTCAGCGTGTATGGGCAGAAGAAGAGGAGTTGGAGGAGGAGGAAATGGACAGTCAGGCCAGTGAGGGGAGTGAATTCTTACGCGTTGGTACTCTGGCGCATATGGCAGATTTCATGCTAGGCTGCCTATCCCGTGACCCTCGCGTTCAAAGAATTTATTCCAGCACCGATTACTGGGTGTTCACTCTCCTGGACCCACGGTACAAGCAAAATCTTTCCACTCTCATCCCTGGAGAGGAAAGGAGTGTGAGAATGCATGAATACCAGCAGGCCCTGGTGCACAAGCTGAAACAGTATTTCCCTTCTGACAGCGCTAGCGGCAGAGTGCGTAGTTCTGCGGGACAAGTAGCGAGGGAGAGTAGGCGAGCAGGCAGCTTGTCCAGCACTGGCAAGGGTACGCTTTACAAGGCTTTTGCCAGCTTTATGTCACCCCAGCAAGACACTGTCACCTGTCCCCAGTCTCGGCAGAGTAGGGCTGATCTTTACAGAAATATGGTGAGGGAGTACGTAGCTGACCATACCATCATCCTAAATGATCACACAGCTCCCTACAACTACTGGGTTTCAAAGCTGGACATGTGGCACGAACTGGCGCTGTACGCCTTGGAGGTTCTTGCCTGCCCTGCCGCTAGCGTCTTGTCCGAGCGGGTTTTCAGTGCAGCTGGTGGCATCATCACCGATAAGCGTACACGCCTGTCGACTGACAGCGCTGACAGGCTGACGCTTATTAAGATGAATAAAGCCTGGATTTCTCATAATTTCCAATCTCCACCAGGTGAAGGAAGCTCAACCTGAATAATTTATCCACTCCTCCTCCTCCTCATTTTCCTCCTTCTCCTCCTCTTTGTACAGTAACGCAGAGGAAACTGGCTATTTTTTGACAGGGCCCACTGGCTCTAGCTATAGTACTTTATGCATTTAATTTTTCTGGAGGGCCACCGACCCGGTCCTCTGTTTTAAACAATTTTTGGGAGTGCCACATACAGGCACTCAATCTATTCAATTTTTCTGGAGGGCCACCTACCTGCTCCTCTGGTTTGAAAACTTTTTTGGACTGCCACATACAGGCACTCAATCTATTTCATTTTTCTGGAGGGCCACCTACCTGCTCCTCTGGTTTGAAAACTTTTTTGGACTGCCACATACAGGCACTCAATCTATTTCATTTTTCTGGAGGGCCACCTACCTGCTCCTCTGGTTTGAAAACTTTTTTGGACTGCCACATACAGGCACTATCCAAATTAAATTGTCTCCATAGCAGCCTCCACACGTTGTCTCCATTGCTACCTCCAAAAGTCGTCCATATAGCTGCCTCCATACATCGTCCCCTTATCAAACGAGGTGTGTCAGGCAGAAATTTGGGTTGTTTTCATGGATTCCACATCAAAGTTGTTAACTTTGTCGCCACCCTGCTGTGTTATCCACAAAATATACTGGCAAACTTTTATCATTTACCAATATTATTTCAGCGCTTCTTGCGCATCTGTTTACATTCCCCTCACCCGCCATATCCTAAACTTATAAGAACGCTACTACACTTGATCTTATACAAAAGGTTCTTAGAAGTGCTGTTTGGGGAGTAGCCTAGAGACAAGGGGCTTGGATTGGCTAAAGCTCGCCTGGCAGCGGAGCGCCAGCTCCATGCGCATCATGCGCTTCTTGCGCATCTGTTTACATTCCCCTCACCCGCCATATCCCAATCTTATAAGAACGCTACTACACTTAACTTGGTGCAGGCTGGGACCGAGTCTGACCCTGGGGCTGGTCATATACTGCCGACGCAGAGAATTGCGGGGCCTACCTCGGTCCAGGTCTCAAAGGCCTAGTATACCTCCTCCTCCTCCCACCCCTCCTCCACCTCCTCCTCCTCCGAATTACCATCCGTGGCCATGGCGCCATCAGTCGGTAGCTCTAGGCACAGCAGCAGTGCCGTCGCTAAGCGACAGCAGGCGGTGCTCAAACTGCTGAGCCTAGGCGATAAAAGGCACACCGCCCAAGAGCTATTACAGGGCATTCCACATCAAACTTGTTAACTTTGTCGCCACCCTGCTGTGTAATCCACAAAATATACTGGCAAACTTTTATCATTTACCGATATTATTTCAGCGCTTCTTGCGCATCTGTTTACATTCCCCTCACCCGCCATATCCCAAACTTATAAGAACGCTACTACACTTGATCTTATACAAAAGGTTCTTAGAAGTGCTGTTTGGGGAGTAGCCTAGAGACAGGGGCTTGGATTGGCGAAAGCTCACCTGGCAGCGGAGCGCCAGCTCCATGCGCATCATGCGCTTCTTGCGCATCTGTTTACATTCCCCTCACCCGCCATATCCCAAACTTATAAGAACGCTGCTACACTTGATCTTATACAAAAGGTTCTTAGAAGTGCTGTTTGGGGAGTAGCCTAGAGACAGGGGCTTGGATTGGCGAAAGCTCGCCTGGCAGCGGAGCGCCAGTTCCATCTCAAGATCCAACTAACATAGTTTTAACTGCAGCACCTTTAATCTACTACTAGTTCACTGCCTCCATACATGGTCCCCTTATCAAACGAGCTGTGTCAGGCAGAATTTTGGGTTGTTTTCATGGCTTCCATGTTAACTTTGTCGCCACCCTGCTGTGTAATCCACAAAATATACTGGCAAACTTTTATCATGTACCGATATTATTTGAGCGCTTCTTGCTCACCTCCTTTGGTTCCTCTCTGCCACCCATTGGTTTGAAGCCTGAGTCCATTTAGGGTATGTCGCCATGCCACTCTCTAGCCTGCCGCTGCCTCTGCATGCCGTCCCCTATAGTGTCAGGGTCAATTATTGGATGTTTTACATGCTATCTAGCTTCATTCTGTCACTCTGTCATGGCCATGCTGTTGCCCATAATTTTGGCATAATGGTGCGATTAAGCAGCCTCAGAGGCATCCATGCATGCTGCCCCTGCTGTTTCCTGTCCATTTCCGTGGTGTTTCCATCCTTTTCTGAGGTTCCCAGGTGTTTGGCCAAGCTTCCCTGTGCAGAGCCTTGGTCCCCTTGAAAAATGCTCGAGTCTCCCATTGACTTCAATGAGGCTCGTTATTCGAGACGAGCACTCGAGCATCGGGAAAAGTTCGTCTCGAATAACGAGTACCCGAGCATTTTAGTGCTCGCTCATCTCTACTATACAACTCAATAAACAAAAATATACATTACACATGGCTTTTAGATTTTTAGAAACTGGATTAATGTTTTGCTTACATGTATTTTATCTGCAGTAAATAGGTCCAGAGTCACACACACATAATATGAGAATGGAAAAGGTAAACTTGTATTATCTCAGAAGGACATCCCAGGGTGAAGGGAGGATACACATTTGTACTGTATGTTCCGAAAGATGATATTCTATGAGTCTTTCTGCTCTTGACGGTTATCAATACTTATAGTATATGCCTCACTATCCTACTTTATTAGATGTATATACCGTGCCCCTCTCTATCAGATATATGCAAGTGCAACATCCCCCACCGGGGCCTAGCCCTTGAGGTGAGGCCTGGAGACAGCCGGGGCCCGCGGTACCGGAGTGGCTGGCGGTTGCGGCCTAAGCACGCTATTGTCACGGTGCTTGGTACGGGGGAACCGGAGGGCTGTCCTACAGCCTGGCAGGTCTCCAGCAGGGTGGTGTTGGCAAGAAAAGATGAGGGAGCGGCTGCTATAGCGGATCTCCCTGGGGCAACCCCTTAATGTCCCGAGTGTGAGTCTCTGGGTGATGGACAGGGTGCCGGTGATGAAGGCAGGGGTAGTAGCAGGGACCAGACGGAGGCAGAAGTTGAAGAAAACAACTTACAGTTCTTTATTGGAACCGCAGGAACATCAGCAACGTGCCTTTAACAAGATGGTGGAGTACTGGAGAGGTATTTGGAGGGAGCCACAGGATGTATTTCACCAGCCTGGATGTATAGGGCAGGCTGGGAGGCAGCTGTGTCCTAAGAGGAGGCTTCAGCTCGGTCCTGGATCTCTTCAGGTATCACCCTTGAAGGTAGGATGATACCCCTTTCCTCACTACACTAACTCTAGTCTTATCTTCCACTTCAGGCAGGGGCTAGGCTCTTCCTGCACTGGTCTGGTGTGCTAGAGACTCTGAGCTACTGCTCAGCTAACTACTCTCTGATTGCGTCCTGCAGACCCAGAGGGCCTGACTAGGACCGGTCTCTCTCCTGAGAGAGATTTCTCTCTAAGAACCCCCTAGAACATTCCTGGCCAGAGGTTTTATTACCTCCCTTTGGTCAGGTGGTGGCTGCTCCTCCAATTACCTCTCAGTTGACAGAGACAGGATGTAACACAGACATTGGATGATAGAAATTACATCACATATTAACATCTGCCTTGCCAGGCAGGATTAACCACTGCAATTTCCCCTTGATCCTATAAGGACCATGTAGTGTAATGTGGTGTTACCTACAGGTGGGACGTATTCGCAAGCACTACCTCGCCATTGCATCGGCGAGGGTGTTGCACAAGTATATGTCATGATGCATCTGTATACATATTAATGATCACACACTGTATAGCATTAAGGCATCAACCTTAGTGTGATGAAAACACTGCATAACCAGAGCCGGATGTACATTGGCGCTCCTGGAGCACTTGTGCCGGGCCCCGGGATCAGCCCTCCCTCTATGGGGCCCCGGCGTCTGGCGCTGTAGATCCGGCCCTGCACACAATGACAGGCTACAGGGGCCCCGCAGACATCAGCTAGTAAGTATCGGGCTGCTAAACGCTAATAGCAGCCCGATACTGACACACACACTGCATATGGTACTGTGCCTTTAAGGCACAAATACCATAGAGTGACAGAAAGTGCAGGTAGAGTGACCTCTGCCTGCACCTTCTGTCCTCCACAGACGGCCGATCTATGACTCATAGATCGCGCCGTGTGTGTCTCTCTGTGTCTCCACACTGCAGCAGGAGAGGAGCCACAGATCTTTCAGGCTGTCAGCGCTGCCTACGGGGAAAGGTGAGTGAACTTTTATTATTTTATTGTTATAAAGGGGCCCAGCAAAGAAGACAGAAGATAATTTATATATATTAAGGAGCAAATGTATAGTGGAGGGGGAAAGGGGGGGGGTTTGGAGGGGGGTATGTACTGTATATATAGAGGAGCCTCAGTATATGGGGAGGGGGTGTATTTTATATATATTGAGGAGCATATGTATAGGGGAGGGGAATGTCATTTATATATAGAGGAGCCACTGTATAGGGGAGGGAGGTGTCATTTGTATATAGAGGAGCCACTGTATAGGGGACAGGAGGAGGTGTCATTTATATATAGAGGAGCCTCAGTATATGGGGGGGGGGGGGTATTTTATATATATAGAGGAGCCACTGTATAGGGGAAGGAGGTGACATTTATATATAGAGGAGCCACTGTATAGGGGACGGGAGGAGGTGTCATTTATATATATAGAGGAGCCACTGTACAGGGGAGGGAAGTGTCATTTATATATAGAGGAGCCACTGTATAGGGGACAGGAGGAGGTGTCATTTATATATAGAGGAGCCTCAGTATATGGGGGGGTGTATTTTATATATATAGAGGAGCCACTGTATAGGGGAGGGAGGTGTCATTTATATATAGAGGAGCCACTGTATAGGGGACGGGAGGAGGTGTAATTTATATATAGAGGAGCCACTGTATAGGGGACGGGAGGAGGTGTAATTTATATATAGAGGAGTCACTGTATAGGGGACGGGAGGAGGTGTCATTTATATAGAGAGGATCCACTGTATAGGGGATGGGGAGGGAGGTGTCATTTATATATAGAGGAGTCACTGTATAGGGGATGGGGAGGGAGGTGTCTTTTATATATAGAGGAGCCACTGTATAGGGGACGGGAGGAGGTGTCATTTATATATAGAGGAGTCACTGTATAGGGGATGGGAGGAGGTGTCATTTATATATAGAGGAGCCACTGTATAGGGGACGGGAGGAGGTGTCATTTATATATAGAGGAGCCACTGTATAGGGGACGGGAGGAGGTGTCATTTATATATAGAGGAGCCACTGTATAGGGGACGGGAGGAGGTGTCATTTATATATAGAGGAGCCACTGTATAGGGGACGGGAGGAGGTGTCATTTATATATAGAGGAGCCACTGTATAGGGGACGGGAGGAGGTGTCATTTATATATAGAGGAGTCACTGTATAGGGGACTGGAGGAGGTGTCATTTATAAATAGAGGAGCCACTGTATAGGGGACGGGAGGAGGTGTCATTTATATATAGAGGAGCCACTGTATAGGGGACGGGAGGAGGTGTCATTTATATATAGAGGAGTCACTGTATAGGGGACGGGAGGAGGTGTCATTTATATATAGAGGATCCACTGTATAGGGGATGGGGAGGGAGGTGTCTTTTATATATAGAGGAGCCACTGTATAGGGGACGGGAGGAGGTGTCATTTATATATAGAGGAGCCACTGTATAGGGGATGGGGAGGGAGGTGTCTTTTATATATAGAGGAGCCACTGTATAGGGGACATGAGGAGGTGTCATTTATATATAGAGGAGCCACTGTATAGGGGATGGGAGAAGGTGTCATTTATATATAGAGGAGTCACTGTATAGGGGACGGCAGAGGTCGCATTAACGCCTCACCACGCGTCATAGACGCGTGATGAGGCACCATTACTCCCCAAAATAATTGCCATGCGTAAAGTTACGCATGGCAATTATTCCCTGTAGCGCGCAGGCTGAGCGGCCCGGCGCGCGCTGCAAAAGAGGTAAGTGTCTATAGCGCAATCACAGCGCGCGCCGGGCCGCTCAGCGGAACACGTGACACAGTAATCTGTGTCATCAGCGCTCCGGAGCAAGAGCGCAGGCCCCGGGAGACCTGTGGACAGCGGGGCAGCTGCTCCCCTTCCTGCTCCATCTCCCTACCTGCCCGCAGCTGCCTGCGTCTATGTCGGGACTCCGGGTGAGTGTGTGCAGTGTTCTGTGTGTAGTGTAGTGTGCAGTGTTCTGTGTGTGCTGTGTGTAGTGTAGTGTGCAGTGTTCTGTGTGTGCTGTGTGTAGTGTAGTGTAGTGTAGTGTAGTGGAGTGGAGTGTGTGCTGAGTGTAGTGTAGTGGAGTGTGTGCTGAGTGTAGTGTAGTGGAGTGTGTGCTGAGTGTAGTGGAGTGTGTGCTGAGTGTAGTGGAGTGTGTGCTGTGTGTAGTGTAGTGGGGTGTGTGCTGTGTGTAGTGTAGTGGAGTGTGTGCTGTGTGTAGTGTAGTGGAGTGTGTGCTGTGTGTAGTGTAGTGTAGTGGAGTGTGTGCTGTGTGCAGTGTAGTGGAGTGTGTGCAGTGTAGTGTAGTGGAGTGTGTGCTGTGTGTAGTGCAGTGTAGTGGAGTGTGTGCTGTGTGTAGTGCAGTGTAGTGGAGTGTGTGCTGTGTGTAGTGTAGTGGAGTGTGTGCTGTGTGTAGTGTAGTGGAGTGTGTGCTGTGTGTAGTGTAGTGGAGTGTGTGCTGTGTGTAGTGTAGTGGAGTGTGTGCTGTGTGTAGTGTAGTGGAGTGTGTGCTGTGTGTAGTGTAGTGTAGTGGAGTGTGTGCTGTGTGTAGTGTAGTGGAGTATGTGCTGTGTGTAGTGTAGTGGAGTGTGTGCTGTGTGTAGTGTAGTGGAGTGTGTGCTGTGTGTAGTGTAGTGGAGTGTGTGCTGTGTGTAGTGTAGTGGAGTGTGTGCTGTGTGTAGTGTAGTGGAGTGTGTGCTGTGTGTAGTGTAGTGGAGTGTGTGCTGTGTGTAGTGTAGTGGAGTGTGTGCTGTGTGTAGTGTAGTGGAGTGTGTGCTGTGTGAGTGTAGTGGAGTGTGTGCTGTATGTAGTGTAGTGGAGTGTGTGCTGTGTGCAGTGTAGTGGAGTGTGTGCAGTGGAGTGGAGTGTGTGCTGTGTGTAGTGTAGTGGAGTGTGTGCTGTGTGTAGTGTAGTGTGTGCTGTGTGAGTGTAGTGGAGTGTGTGCTGTGTGAGTGTAGTGGAGTGTGTGCTGTGTGTAGTGTAGTGGAGTGTGTGCGCAGTGTGGAGTGGAGTGGAGTGTGTGCGCAGTGTGGAGTGGAGTGGAGTGTGTGCGCAGTGTGGAGTGGAGTGGAGTGTGTGCGCAGTGTGGAGTGGAGTGGAGTGTGTGCGCAGTGTGGAGTGGAGTGGAGTGTGTGCGCAGTGTGGAGTGGAGTGGAGTGTGTGCGCAGTGTGGAGTGGAGTGGAGTGTGTGCGCAGTGTGGAGTGGAGTGGAGTGTGTGCGCAGTGTGGAGTGGAGTGGAGTGTGTGCGCAGTGTGGAGTGGAGTGGAGTGTGTGCGCAGTGTGGAGTGGAGTGGAGTGTGTGCGCAGTGTGGAGTGGAGTGTGTGCGCAGTGTGGAGTGGAGTGTGTGCGCAGTGTGGAGTGGAGTGTGTGCCCAGTGTGGAGTGGAGTGTGTGCGCAGTGTGGAGTGGAGTGTGTGCGCAGTGTGGAGTGTGTGCGCAGTGTGGAGTGGAGTGTGCGCGCAGTGTGGAGTGGAGTGTGCGCGCAGTGTGGAGTGGAGTGTGCGCGCAGTGTGGAGTGGAGTGTGCGCGCAGTGTGGAGTGGAGTGTGCGCGCAGTGTGGAGTGGAGTGTGCGCGCAGTGTGGAGTGGAGTGTGCGCGCAGTGTGGAGTGGAGTGTGCGCGCAGTGTGGAGTGGAGTGTGCGCGCAGTGTGGAGTGGAGTGTGCGCGCAGAGTGGAGTGGAGTGTGCGCGCAGTGTGGAGTGGAGTGTGCGCGCAGAGTGGAGTGGAGTGTGCGCGCAGTGTGGAGTGGAGTGTGCGCGCAGAGTGGAGTGGAGTGTGCGCGCAGTGTGGAGTGGAGTGTGCGCGCAGTGTGGAGTGGAGTGTGCGCGCAGTGTGGAGTGGAGTGTGCGCGCAGTGTGGAGTGGAGTGTGCGCGCAGTGTGGAGTGGAGTGTGCGCGCAGTGTGGAGTGGAGTGTGCGCGCAGTGTGGAGTGGAGTGTGCGCGCAGTGTGGAGTGGAGTGTGCGCGCAGTGTGGAGTGGAGTGTGCGCGCAGTGTGGAGTGGAGTGGAGTGTGCGCGCAGTGTGGAGTGGAGTGGAGTGTGCGCGCAGTGTGGAGTGGAGTGGAGTGTGCGCGCAGTGTGGAGTGGAGTGGAGTGTGCGCGCAGTGTGGAGTGGAGTGTGCGCGCAGAGTGGAGTGGAGTGGAGTGTGCGCGCAGTGTGGAGTGGAGTGGAGTGTGCGCGCAGTGTGGAGTGGAGTGGAGTGTGCGCGCAGTGTGGAGTGGAGTGGAGTGTGCGCGCAGTGTGGAGTGGAGTGGAGTGTGCGCGCAGTGTGGAGTGGAGTGGAGTGTGCGCGCAGTGTGGAGTGGAGTGTGTGCGCAGTGTGGAGTGGAGTGGAGTGTGTGCGCAGTGTGGAGTGGAGTGGAGTGTGTGCGCAGTGTGGAGTGGAGTGGAGTGTGCGCGCAGTGTGGAGTGGAGTGTGCGCGCAGTGTGGAGTGGAGTGTGCGCGCAGTGTGGAGTGGAGTGTGCGCGCAGTGTGGAGTGGAGTGTGCGCGCAGTGTGGAGTGGAGTGTGCGCGCAGTGTGGAGTGGAGTGTGCGCGCAGTGTGGAGTGGAGTGTGCGCGCAGTGTGGAGTGGAGTGTGCGCGCAGTGTGGAGTGGAGTGTGCGCGCAGTGTGGAGTGGAGTGTGCGCGCAGAGTGGAGTGGAGTGTGCGCGCAGTGTGGAGTGGAGTGGAGTGTGCGCGCAGTGTGGAGTGGAGTGGAGTGTGCGCGCAGTGTGGAGTGGAGTGGAGTGTGCGCGCAGTGTGGAGTGGAGTGGAGTGTGCGCGCAGTGTGGAGTGGAGTGGAGTGTGCGCGCAGTGTGGAGTGGAGTGGAGTGTGCGCGCAGTGTGGAGTGGAGTGTGTGCGCAGTGTGGAGTGGAGTGGAGTGTGTGCGCAGTGTGGAGTGGAGTGGAGTGTGTGCGCAGTGTGGAGTGGAGTGGAGTGTGTGCGCAGTGTGGAGTGGAGTTTGTGCGCAGTGTGGAGTGGAGTGTGTGCGCAGTGTGGAGTGGAGTGTGTGCGCAGTGTGGAGTGTGTGCGCAGTGTGGAGTGGAGTGTGTGCGCAGTGTGGAGTGGAGTGTGTGCGCAGTGTGGAGTGTGCGCGCAGTGTGGAGTGGAGTGTGCGCGCAGTGTGGAGTGGAGTGTGCGCGCAGTGTGGAGTGGAGTGTGCGCGCAGTGTGGAGTGGAGTGTGCGCGCAGAGTGGAGTGGAGTGTGCGCGCAGTGTGGAGTGGAGTGTGCGCGCAGTGTGGAGTGGAGTGTGCGCGCAGTGTGGAGTGTGCGCGCAGTGTGGAGTGGAGTGTGCGCGCAGTGTGGAGTGGAGTGTGCGCGCAGTGTGGAGTGGAGTGTGCGCGCAGTGTGGAGTGGAGTGTGCGCGCAGTGTGGAGTGGAGTGTGCGCGCAGTGTGGAGTGGAGTGTGCGCGCAGTGTGGAGTGGAGTGGAGTGTGCGCGCAGTGTGGAGTGGAGTGGAGTGTGCGCGCAGTGTGGAGTGGAGTGGAGTGTGCGCGCAGTGTGGAGTGGAGTGGAGTGTGCGCGCAGTGTGGAGTGGAGTGGAGTGTGCGCGCGGTGTGGAGTGGAGTGTGCGCGCGGTGTGGAGTGGAGTGTGCGCGCGGTGTGGAGTGGAGTGTGCGCGCGGAGTGGAGTGGAGTGTGCGCGCGGAGTGGAGTGGAGTGTGTGCGCAGTGTGCACGGCGTATTACCAAAATTTTCATACTCCTCCTCGGGTAAAAATACTCCTCAAAAATGGTGAGAGGAGTATTTTTACCCTTCTGGAAAAATGTTAGTGCGACCTCTGGGGGACGGGAGGAGGTGTCATTTATATATAGAGGATCCACTGTATAAGGGATGGGGAGGGAGGTGTCTTTTATATATAGAGGAGCCACTGTATAGTGGACGGGAGGAGGTGTCATTTATATATAGAGGAGCCACTGTATAGGGGACGGGGAGGGGGTGTCATTTATATATAGAGGAGCCACTGTATAGGGGACGGGAGGAGGTGTCATTTATATATAGAGTAGCCACTGTATAGGGGATGGGAGAAGGTGTCATTTATATATAGAGGAGCCACTGTATAGGGAACGGGGAGGGGGTGTCATTTATAAAGTATACAGAGGAGCCACTGTATAGGGGAGGGAGATGTCTTTTATATATAGAGGAGCCACTGTTTAGGGGAGGGGGTGTAATTTTTATATAGAGGAGCCACTGTATAGGGGAGGGGGGTGTCATTTATATATAGAGGAGCCACTGTACAGGGGACAGGGTGCAGTATATAGGGGGGTTTAATTAATGTATATAACCATTGTATAGAGGACAAGGGGTGTAATTCATATATAGAGGAAGTGTAGAGGGAACAGGTGGTGTAATTTATGTATAGATGCACTGCATAGAGGATGGGGGTTGTAATTCATATATAGAGGCACTGTAGAGAGGATGGGGGTGTAGTTCATGTATAGTGTACAGGGGAGTGTAATTCATGTATACTGACAGTGTATAAAGGACAGGGGGGTAATTTATGAATAGAGGCAAGGGGGGGTACTATTTCTGTATAGAGCCACTGTTTACTGGATGTGGGGACTGTATTTCGGGGCAAGAGGGGTGCTTTATAGAGGACCGTCTTTGTATAGGGGAGGTCACTTTATAGATGAAATGGGCCATTGTTTTGGGGGGGGATTTGTATAGTGGGGATTGCTGTATAGCAGGGGCAGCTTTTATATATTCATTCATAAATGGGGTTGCCATATATAGCTTTAGTAAGTAGGTGCTGTGTATATATATCCAGGTGCCATTATACTGTAAGTGATTGTGGTATCTTTAAGGGCACAGATGTGCTGCCAAGAGCTGAAGACATCTAGGGGCGAATCCATAACAACTGGAGGAGTTACACCAGATGAAGAATCCCAAACTACAGGGGGCGCTATAGAGGCTGTAATGAAGTTGTAATGACGAAGACAGTAAACGGTGAGTAATCAGATATAATTATATTCTAATATTTTTGTTTTTGTTTATCTGCAGAGCATTTCATTTTTAATTTGAATAATTTATTGTTTTTTTTTTTAATTGAGTTTGTGTTGGGCTATATTTAGACAATGTATGCCCGCCGTACAGTAGCACGGCGGGCATATATCGGCGCTGTGGAGAGAAGCACAGGGGATGAGCGCATATCACCCCCGCCCCTCTCTATAGGAATATACAGCGCACGGCGCCATATTACGTAGAAAGATATGACATGTCCTATCTTTATACGGGCTACGGAGCGGCACTGTACCGCTCCCGTACAGGGCCGTGACCCCATAGAAGTGTATGGGGGACATATATCGCCCGTATATACATTGGCCGTATATACATCCACTACATACATCCACTACATCCATACGTTGGTGTGAATGTAGCCTTAGGTGGTATTATTTTGCTGTGGTAATGCTGTGGTGGTATTATTCAGTCATGATGCAGTGGTAGTGGGGGTAATGAGCGGTACAGTGTGATCAGTTGTGGTGTGAGGGGTATATATGATATATGTGGAGGCACAGTGTGGTCAGTTATGGTGTGAGGGGTATATATGATATATGTGGGGGCACAGTGTGGTCAGTTGTGGTGTGAGGGGTATATATGATATATGTGGAGGCACAGTGTGGTCAGTTATGGTGTGAGGGGTATATATGATATATGTGGGGGGCACAGTGTGGACAGTTGTGGTGTGAGGGGTATATATGATATATGTGGAGGCACAGTGTGGTCAGTTATGGTGTGAGGGGTATATATGATATATTTGAGGGCACAGTGTGGTCAGTAGTAGTGTGAGGGGTGTATATGATATATGTGGGGCACAGTGTGGTCAGTAGTGGTGTGAGGGGTGTATATGATATATGTGGGGAACAGTGTGGTCAGTTGTGGTGTGAGGGGTATATATGATATATGTGAGGGCACAGTGTGGTCAGTTGTGGTGTGAGGGGTATATATGATATATATGGAGGGTACAATGTGGTCAGTTGTGGTGTGAGGGGTATATATGATATATGTGGAGGCACAGTGTGGTCAGTTATGGTGTGAGGGGTATATATGATATATTTGAGGGCACAGTGTGGTCAGTAGTAGTGTGAGGGGTGTATATGATATATGTGGGGCACAGTGTGGTCAGTAGTGGTGTGAGGGGTGTATATGATATATGTGGGGCACAGTCTGGTCAGTAGTGGTGTGAGGGGTATATATGATATATGTGAGGGCACAGTGTGGTCAGTTGTGGTGTGAGGGGTATATATGATATATATGGAGGGTACAATGTGGTCAGTTGTGGTGTGAGGGGTATATATGATATATGTGGAGGCACAGTGTGGTCAGTTATGGTGTGAGGGGGATATATGATATATGTGGGGGCACAGTGTGGTCAGTTGTGGTGTGAGGGGTATATATGATATATATGGGGGGTACAATGTGGTCAGTTGTGGTGTGAGGGGCATATATGATATATGTGGAGGCACAGTGTGGTCAGTTATGGTGTGAGGGGTATATGTGATATATGTTGTGGTACAGTGTGTACAGTTGTGGTATGAGGGGTATATATGATATATGTGTATATAGGATGATGCCAATCAGGTCTGTTTTATAAACCAGCAGAGATGAATTGTGGCTGGAAGAAGACTCCTGGAAGATCAGACAGGAAGGAAGAGACAACATTGGGGACGTCACCTGTAAGTCATTGGATGACACTGCAGCCTCTGTGCAGGACTGGTATATATGATCACTATATGCTGGTACATACTGGTCTGTGTGTAGGTTATCATATAGTATTGCAGTATTATTCAGTCATTATGTAGTGGTGATAATCAGGATGTAATGTTATTATCTGGGCTTGTACAGAGGTGTCATTAGTGATATTGTACCTTGCAGGGTGGTGTTTGTATTATAACAATATGGCGGTAAAGTTTTATCAATAAATGGAGTTTATATGTGCTAAATGATTGGTAATCCTGGTCTGTGTATAGAGTCTTGTGTTCATTATCAGGAAGTTGGTATTTTCTTTATGTTGTGGTAATGCTGTGGGTCACAGTTTAGACAGATCTTTTGGTGACAGTATTGAGGTATCATTATCTGGTAATAGTATAGCGCTGATATTGGAAACCGGATAACTATGTGGTATCTTTTTTTCACATATATTGTTGTGAAAGGGGGCCCCGCATTGGGTGCCAAGCTGGGGGGCCCCATCCTAAATTAAGTGCTCCATACCCCTGGGACCCTTAATCTGGCCCTGTGCATAACCCCTCCCCCTAGTATATTAATATCCAGCACACTGCAGTATTACTTGGACCTTTTTGTAAAAAAAAAAAGGCACCAATTTTTTTGGAGCACTGTAAGAATATTGTTCTCATTTGGAACAAAATCCAAAGTAAATTTAAACCTCTCTCCTCTTTTTTTTTTTTTTTTTTTTTATAAAGGAGCGCCTTCCTCTCTAATGTTGCTGCCTTATTATATGCTTTTCTTACAAAGTCTACCAGTTAAACCATTGCTGTCAATCTGTCAACTCAGTTCACAGGTCTGCTTTTGAAAAGATTCTTGAAGCAGGGAATTCATGACTGTTAGCTTTCGACATCCACATGTATGAATGCGGTTCTGGATAATACTTAACTTAGAATTTTTAGATGTTCAGTTATCACCCCCAAATGTATTTGTAAACCAGATCAGGCCATGAAAACATTGGGGCACATTTACTAAGGGCTTTGTGCCAGTTTTATGACGGACTTTGCACTATGTTTTAGGTGTTATCTCCTTGCACAGGTTTTTAAGAGGCGTCGCGCCGCCCTCTTGTGGCGCAGCTGCGGTAGCCACCATGCAACAAAAATTAGGGGGCTTTCCGGCTATCTGTCTGACCGTGCACCAAATTCAACGGGCAAAGTCTATAGCACGCCCTATGTTAAAGGTGCAACAAAAACAAAATAGCATCCTGCTCACCCACAAAGCTCTTGGTTTCCCAGTGCACGGAGAAATAATCCAAAGTCCCTCGGTTCAACAGCATACAAAAGGAAAAAACTCCAGCACATCCATGGGAATCCGTATAAAATAGTAACTTTATTTTATCCACATAAAAATCCAGACATCACGATCATGTACACAGCAAAAAACTGACACATTTCGTCTTACCGGACCTAGTCATGGTTTGCATTTTTCAGGTTGTGCACCCAGCATTCTTATACCGTATGTGCAATCAACAGGCACCTGAATCAGTCTCACCTGAACTCTGATAATTGTGTGTGAATTGGCCAGAGAATGCTCAGTGCTCAACCTTCACAACTTAACACATAATTAAAAGTTAACTTATATAAAAACATCTTACAAAAAAACATTTTTTTTTCTCATTTGTTATTATCTGTATATGTTATATCACATCAGGAATCACCTAGAACAAGGGCTCATATATACAAAGCAGTGAAATATTTCAAAACACTTAATGCTAGGTCGCAGTTCACACTATGGGGCAGATGACATAAGCTGTATAGGATGACATATTCTATATATGTTATATCGTATCAGGATTCACTTAAACCAAGGGCATATGTATACAAATCTGTGAGAAATTTCAAAACACTGAATGCTAGGTCGTAGTTCACACTATAGGGCAGATGACATAAGCTATATAGAATGGCATATAATCTTTATGTGTTATATTGCATCAGGACTCGCCTAGGACAAGGGCTCATATATATAAATCAATGAAATATTTCAAAAACACTTAAAGCTAGGTCATTGTTCACACTATAGATCAGATAACAAGCTTAATAACATAAAATCTCGTGTCTCGTATCCAACAGAAACATCCAATAGGTCTCCCTATTCAATAGTTTGTTATTTAAATCACCTCCTCTCATTGGTTTCTGAACTTTTTCTATGCCCTTCCATACAAATGTAGAAACATCTTTATTGTGAGTGCTACAAAAGTGTTGGGATGCGGCTGATGCATGGACAGTGGGACTAGATACATCTGAAAGGTGACGTCTTATCCTGTTCTTTAGAGGACACATCGTGCAGCCCACATACTGTAATCTACATTTACTACACGCTATGAGGTATACAACATATGAGTTATTACAATTTATGTAGGTATTTATATCATAATTTATATTAGTTACAAAAGAGGAAAAACTGTTTCCTGTCTCTAAATGTGTGCATGTCCTACATATGGAGTGTCCACACTTGTGGTTACCAGAAAAGCAAAGCCAAGAATAATTGCTTCCTACGTCATTGTTCACACTACAAAACAAACTCGTTTTAAATATGTTAAAGGTGCACCACAAAAAAGTAAGTGAACTATGTTGTTAGGGGAAGACTTAGCCAATTTTAATCACAACAAATTTCTTTTATTGGACAGTTAGCTAACACAAAACACGACACAGGTTAAAAATAGAATAATAACAGGTGAATCACTTTGGATTGATGAGGATATCACATAAAAAATTCATAGGACAGGAATGGGGGGTATCGTTAACTGGTAATTTGTATGCAGTCATACCATGACGTGTCAAACACATGAATCAAGTGCAAAATTGCAAAATAAGTTACAAAGTGCTATAGTGCATATCTAATCAACACAATTTGGCAGATTTACTTACGCGGCCCATTCGCGATCCAGCGGGGCCTTCTCTGCGGTGGATTCGGGTCCGGCCGGGATTCACTAAGGCAGTTCCTCTGCCATCCACCAGGTGGCGCTGCTGCGCTGAAGAGCATCGGAACACACTGGAATACACCGAGGCCAGCTGAGTGAAGGTAAGTACAAGTTTCGCAACACATTTTCCGTTTTTAAATGCGGCGGTTTTTCCGAACACGTCGGGTTTTCATTCGGCCACGCCCCCGATTGCCAAAATCCCGGGGCAATACAGGGAAAATCGGCACAAGCCGGAAATATTCGTGTAACACGTTGGGAAAACGCAAATCGGGCCCTTAGTAAATGACCCCCATTGTGTCATAATATGTCCCCCGTCTACCATGAAAGGATTCCTCGATGCCCGTTTCGCCCTAGCCTTCGTCTGGGGGTTAAGTTCCTCTAGCTGCACTGGGATTTTATGTCCCTTCCCACCAATATCACCATTTCTTTCTCACCTGGAGCTAATTGTCAGTCATTTCGGACTGGTCTCACGGCGCGCGAGACCCGGGAGCAGTCTGCCTCCAGCCCGAGCGTGGCCCCACGCAACGTGACACGAAGCGTCACCATGGGGCGCATGACCAGGATAGGGATCACGGGACAAGAGGGGGAACCCCACCGCCAGGGGCGGACTGGCCATAAGACCCACCGGGCACCGGTGGGCCAACTCATTTGGGACCGGTCCCGGCCGGTCTGACACTGGTGGGGCCGGTGAAAAAAAACATGAACTCACAGACCGCGCTGAAGGCCATAGGAATGTGAGGCCAGGTGCAGCGCTGCAGGGACTTCCCCCTGCTGTGCTGCTGTTCTCTGATGCCTGTGGCACGTGACCCGCGTCATGATGTCCCCCGTGCAGGCCGGTATCTCTCCCAGCTAGGTTTGAAGGTCCCGAACACTGCTGTGAACAGTCAGCTCAGAGAGCACACAGGCACCACCCGCGATGGCACCATCCGCGATCCCCCCACCCCCAACATCGCCCCCAACCCGCGCGCGATCGGTCCCCCCCCCCCCCGCGCGATCGCCTCCCTCCCTGGATCTCAAGAAGCAGCCTCCTCTAAGTCCAGGATGAAGACAAGAGAACTTACAGGGTAAGTGCCTGTATAAATGGGATTGTATGACTATATGGGTCTAAGTGGCTGGTGTGTATGCTACATGGGTCTGCTTGGCTGATGTGTATGTTACATGGGGCTGCATGGCTGTTGTGGGCTGAGGTGTATGTTACATGGGACTGTATGTAGCAGTGTTGTATAGTAGGTTATAGTAGTTATATTCTTGTACATAGGGGGCAGTATTATAGTAGTTATATTCTTGTACATGGGGGCAGTATTATAGTAGTTATATTCTTGTACATGGGGGCAGTATTATAGTAGTTATATTCTAGTACATGGGGAGCATTATTATAGTAGCTCTATTCTTATATATATGGGGCAGTATAATAGTAGTTATATTCTTGTACATAGGGGGCAGTATTATAGTAGCTATATTCTTATATATAGGGGGCAGTGTTATAGTAGTTATATCCCTGTACATAGGGAGCAGTATTATAGTAGTTATATTCTTGTGCATAGGGGGCAATTTTTATTAGTATAAAACAAAAAAATACAAAAATACTTTTCCATCAAATAAATCAAAATCAGAAGTCATTCAGTACAAATCATACAAGAGCATAAGAGAGAAAAATTAGATCAACTTTAACTTTAGTCCATTTTGGCTACAAAAAGGAGGAAAAAACATAAGAAAACAAATACAATCACATTGTACAATCATATGTCAGTCTAGATGAATGTTCCTCCATAGACTCCTATTCTCCTCCTTTTTCTTGACCTCCAATGACCTGATCCACCTGAGCTCTGACATGATGAGGCGTATGGCTTTGTCATGATGGAAGGTCTCACCATATATGGACACCCTTGTCCTGATTTGCCAGTGATAATACTTTATGACCTGGATAACTATATACATGGTCTCCCGGTTCATGTTGCTTACATTAGATGTTATACCATAGAGGATTTCCAGGTACTGTAGGGACTGCAACAAGGGACTCCTAAGCTTGGTGGATATTTCACGCCAAATATTCCGACCACCCCAGCACTGAGAGATAAAATGGACCATAGTCTCCTCCTGCTGGCACCCAAGGGGACACATGCGGTCTGTTACACTCAGGAACTTTAGGTTCCCCCTAACAAAGAGCTTTCCTTGTAATGAGAGCCAGGCAATGTCACCGAACTTGGGGGGCAGCCTCCGACCATTCAGAAACTTTAGACTGTCCTTTAGGGTGGTAGTTGGACAATCTGGAAGTGCCAGCTGTAGAGAGTAGAATGTCCTACATAGGTAAGTTTTCAGCAGAGTAACCCTTTCTCTATAGGTCAGCCTCCAGTTCTTCCATCGCTGAACCTTACATTTCCGGCTTCCAACTTCTCTTCCCAATTTAGTTTGGCATTATCTTCCCTCCCGAATTTAACCCCAAGGATCTTAATATGGGTGGAGGCCTTGGCGAACTGTGGCAGATCAAAGCCAGGAGCAGCATCCAATGTCCAGAAAGCTTGACTTTTCTCTAGGTTGACCAGAGACCCGGAGGCCCCTGAGTAACTTCTGATGGCTGCAGACAACATCTCCACCTCACGAGGTTCCCCCTGCCAACCATTGATTAGAGGAAAGCTCTTCGCCTCTCTGTACAAAGTTCTTAGCCAATCTATAAATTGTCCCGGAATACCGTACTTTGATAAAGTGGCTCATAGATACTCATGATCAACCCTGTCAAAGGCTTTAGCCTGGTCCAGACCTACAACATATCTCCCACACCTCAGAGCTTTACATCTCTCAAACATCTCCCTTATCGAGATGACTGCTCCAGAGATGTTCCGCCCTTTTACCGTGCCGTACTGAGAGCCTGCCAACAGTGCCGGGGACAGACTAATCTAGAGAATAGAATTTTTGCCAGAATTTTCCTGTCGACATTCAAGAGGGCGATCGGCCTCCAGTTCTTGATGTCACTCGGCTCTTTCCCTTTAGACAGCAGGATTAACGATGAGACCCTCATGGATGGAGGCATCAGGTGATTTTCTAGACAATTTCTGTAAACATCCACAAGGATTGGAGCCAAGAGGTCTCTGAAATTCTTATAAAATTCTGCTGTTATACCATCTGGACCTGGTGCCTTCTTCAGATTTAACTTATCAATGGCCTCTTTTATCTCCTCCACCGTTATTTCTGCTGTCAAAGGAGAAAAGTCCAATTCTCTAGTATCAGGGCCTGGAGTTGCCTCCAAGAATTGGGTCACTTTTTCCTTATCCAAAGCTTTCTTCTGAAACAAGTCAGTATAGTACGATCTCACCACTCCCAGGATACCCTCCCGAGACTCTTGTAAGACACCCTGGGAGTCAGTGAGACCTGCGATCAGTTTTTTCTCCACACGCTCCCGGCAATTCTCAAACGGATCCGGTGCCCCTCGGATGCCATAGTCACGTTCGACCACCAGGGAGGTGTACCTACTGTACTGATACTGCCTTATCTCAGATTTCAGCCGGTCAATGCTTTGTTGGTCATCCCCACCCGCCGAATAGAGTGACTCCAATTCTTTACGCAGTCTCAGATACTGGCTGTACTTACTTCTCCCCTTCTTAATTGACAGTCTGTGTAAGAGGGACCGGATCTCCTCCTTGACGTCCTCCCACCAGTCCGCCATGTTGTCATAAAAATCCACTCTGTCCAGTTGATGCTGCAAAAAAGATGAAATGTATTCCTGCTAGAGTTATCATCTAGTAGACTACAATTAAGTCTCCATAGCCCTCTACCAGCCTCAGGATACTTTGTAGCACCCAAACAAAAATATAAGGCCAAGTGATCCGAATATGGGACATTCCTTTCCATTCTCTTACTGATGGCTTCAGTAGGACTCACCAGAGCTAGATCTATTCTACTTCTGCGTCCTGCACAGGTGTAAGTAAACTTAGGACTCCTACCACCTTGTTCAAAAACATCGGACAGGCCAGCCTGCTGAATTATGCTATTAAGGACCTTACAGTCCCTGGTAAGGGGCCTACTGTTCCTGTCCCTGGTGGTAGTGGTGGCAGTAAAGTCCCCAGCCATGATGACCGGAATAGACGTGAATAGATATGGCTTCACATCATTAAAAAGCTGAGTCCTTTCGGTCACTGTCTGTGGGCCATAGATGTTAATGAGCCGGAGTCTTCTACCTCTGATGGTGACCTCTAACAGCAGGCACCGTCCCATCGATACCTCGGTGAGTCTGTGGACGGTGACATCATGGGTGTTAAACAAAATCGAGACCCCGGCATAAGGCTCCACAGCCAGCGACCAAAAGGAAGGACCAGACTGCCAATCTCTCTCCGCCTCTCACATGAGACCCAAGGTGTTTAAACGGGTCTCCTGTAAGAAAAACACATCGGCATTGAGATATCTTAGATGTTCGTACACAACATGTCTGGTCCTTCTAGCCCTAACACTATTCACATTGCTGGTGACCACAGTAAGATGGAAGCCTGCCATCATGAGAAGAAACAAAAAGATCATCCCCATCATCATAAGTCAGAGTCAGAGTTATCTTCCTGACTACCGGCTTCCATATCCCATACAGACTGAGACTCGGCATGAAGGGGTCTCCTTTTTGTCGGAGGATCTCCCCCTGGATCATCGTCGTATTCCTCCATCATGCGCTTCAATTCTCTCTCTAATTCCTCATCTTCATCTGACTCTGATAGTACACTGTACCTGTTTGTTGTCACAGTAACGTCCGCCTGACTCTCAACTCTCATTTTAGAGGGTTTTTGAACAGTGGTCCATGCACTCTCGGGTTTGCGGGAGCTCTTGTCCTTCTTTCTCTTTTTAACAACATTATAATTATCCCCGGTGGTAGGTGCTGGTGCCGAGGCAGGGGATGGGACGGGCACTGGCTGCACTAATGGCTGTTCTACTACCTCCATGTCCCCCTCTGTGTTACCTGTCCCTGGATGGTCCGGGGCAGCACCACTAATATCTGGGGTCTCTGGCACAGTACACACTGACCCTGACAATAGGGCCTCCTCCTCCTGCTTCTCATCTGGCACATCTGCTCCTTCCATCAGGTCTTCATCAGGCAGGTCCCTACAGATGTTGTGCCAGGCATCAGAGCAGTCCCTATGGGGGTGACCAATCTGACCACAAAGGTTGCATCTGATGGTCTTGCAGTTGGCGCTCACATGGCCGAGGTCCCCGCACAGGGTGCACTTCACTGTGGTGCAGTTACTCGCCATGTGACCTGATCTCCCACACCTAAAGCATAACCTCGGCTGACCAACATAAAAGCACACACCCTTCTCTCTGCCGATAAAGAAGGAATTGGGGAGGTGATGGGTGATGTTCTGGTGTTGATGCAATTTAACAAGGACCCTCCACCCCCCGGTCCAGATTCCATCCTCATCCCTGGTCTTGGTCATGTCTGACATGAGGGTGCAATGTCTCTTGAGCCATATGATGATGTCCTGAGGGGGGACAGACTCGTTCCAGAACAGGATGGTGACAATCGCAGTATCTAGTTTGGAGATGGGAATAAAACTAAACTTGTTCCACTCCTCAGTATCTCTGTAGCGGGGTTTTTGAGCCCAGAACCGGTCCAGATTAGACATCAGCTTAAAACTTATATCATACCCCTGTCTATCAGGAAGATTTATTACGGCCAGGATGTCGGCTGGCTGGAAACCCATCTGGGTGCACAACATGTCCCTGACCACATGCCTCCTGTCAGGCAGATCCTCCTTAGCTCCCCTATGTCTAAACCTGACAACGTTCCTCCTCTTGAAGGCCTGGCCGGTATAGCTGGTATTAGAGGAGAAAAATGGGGAACCGCGACTCCAAGCATTCCCTGATGACTGACCCCTGTCCTGCTGTGGGGGAAGTGTGGGCTGTGGACCATCAGTACTAGGGGGCTGCTGAAGCCCCGGAACATGGGGTTGCTGATCATCTGCACCATGGGGTTCTACTGTCTGTGGTATAACTAGAGGAGGGAACTCCTCAGATTTAGATTGTCCCGCACCCTCCATAACAACACCAGGGCTCTCGGTGTCACCAGCTGCCATAGAAAGCTCCATGGATGACTCCACATCTGGGACATTAACTCCCACAGAACCTTCAGCAATAACAGAACCTTCAGCAATAACAGATCCTTCAGCAATAACAGACCCTTCAGCAATAACAGACCCTTCAGCAATAACAGAACCTTCAGCAATAACAGACCCTTCAGCAATAACAAAATCATCAGCATTAACCCCTTGCATAGTACAGTCCCGAATGTCCTGCTCAAAAACACTCTGCACATCACAGTCCTGAGTAGGAACCCCCTGAGGTGCTACAGAATTACCTTCAGGTGTTAGTCCAGAGTCCTCCTGCTGTGCGCTGCCACCTGGGGCTTGTGGTGCCTGCACCGCCACTTCACTGCTGTCATCAGTTTTACTTGCAGCTGGGACTTGTAGTACCTCGTCAGGGACTGCTGGGACTTGTAGTGCCTTACTGGGGGCTGCTGGAGAACTTGGCTGCTGTTGTCTTCTCTTGTACACTTCACCCTCCTGGAAAGGCAGAGTAGCTGGTTGCAGTATGGGTCTTTCCTGTGCCTGCTGGCTCTCAGACCTGGATGTTGAGGCCTTGTCTTTCTCAAACCTCTGCTGGTTTCTGTAGGTCTCTCCCACCGGTCCCATTTGGTCAATAGTGGCCTCCATCTCCTGCACAACATCAGCGAGCTGTTTGGCCAGTGAGTCCAGCTTCCTATCTAGCAGGGCCTTTAGCCCTTTAGCTTATATGTGCAGTCTATCTGTTTCTGCATATACAGTTTGTGTGTCTTCAGTGACTCCATTTTTCTCACCATTGCTGGTATCTGAGCGGCGAGCTGGAGCTCAGGTGATGGCTCTGGGGGCTGCAGTTTGCTGCGGGGGGCTTGCTCAGGGTTGCTTGCAGTACTGGATCCTCTAGGTGCACTGCCACCGCTTTTCCCTTGCACTGGACCCTGCGTTTTTGGCGCAGAGCACTGTGATCCCTGGAGTTTTGCGGTCATTGCTGCTGCACGGGCCTCACAATCTCCTGGTGGGCGACTGGATCCCAGATGTCTTGCAGATTCACCTGTAGCACCTTTTGGTCTTCCCTCATGGCTGCTTCTGGTCACAGCCTGCAGGCCCCCAGACCTGGTGCGCTCAGAAGGTAACACCACGCTCTGCTGCAGGTTCTCCTGGATTGTTTGTCTCTCCAGTGATGTCCTCCTCTGCCTGCCCGGGGTGGAGGTGGATTGTCCACCTGAGGCCTGGGGTGGAGGCTGCTGCACACTCTCACTGTTTCTTTCTTTTTGTCTTTCCACCATTGTTTCTTTACATACAGACACAGATTGCTTCACCAGACTCTTACTTTTTGCTGTTTCTTGTTCCACAACAACTTTTACCAGATTTCTTGGACTGCAGACATTTGCTGAATCTTTGGGATTAAAATTCCTTGCTGAATGTGTCTGGGTATTAGTTCCCAGTTTAGGCCTTGAAGCCTGGGCCTTGGTTGGGGAATCTCCCCACCCTGTGCTAGCTCCAGACATTGCAAAGTCTCACAAGCACCACTTGCACACGTCCTCACAGCTAGGAGGCAGTATTATAGTAGTTATATTCTAGTACATGGGGAGCATTATTATAGTAGTTATATTCTTATATATATGGGGCAGTATAATAGTAGTTATATTCTTGTACATAGGGGGCAGCATTATAGTAGTTATATTCTTATATATAGGGGGCAGTATTATAGTAGTTATATCCCTGTACATAGGGAGCAGTATTATAGTAGTTATATTCTTGTACATAGGGGGCAGTATTATAGTAGTTATATTCTTATATATATGGGGCAGTATAATAGTAGTTATATTCTTGTACATAGGGGGCAGTATTATAGTAGTTATATTCTTATATATAGGGGGCAGTATTATAGTAGTTATATCCCTGTACATAGGGAGCAGTATTATAGTAGTTATATTCTTGTACATAGGGGGCAATTTTTATTGTAAAAAAACCAACAAAAATACAATTAAGCAAAATACAAAATCATAAATACATTCTTCTGTACAATTATTATTCAAACAAATATAAACTTAAAGTAAATGTAACTTAGAGTCCATAGCTGCTGCTGCTGGAAAGGAAAAAGAAAAATGTAAAATCACTATATACAAATTAAACACCAGATATATTCCTCCATAATTTCCTATTTCTCTGGTCTTTCCTGACTTCCAGTGATTTTATCCACCTTAGCTCAGACAATATTTGGGATACCACAGCCGTGTAGTTATAGTCCTCTCTGTGTAGGGACACCCGGGTTCTGGCATGCCAGTGGTAATACTTTATCACTGTTATTATAAGATACATGGTTCCTGGATCTATTATACCATCTGATTATGTCCGGGTACTGGAGGAATTGCAGCCTCGGGATGTTCAGCAGGTCAGATACTTCCTTCCAGATTTTCCTCCCTCCCCAGCACTCAGAGATGAAATGCTCCATCGTCTCCTCCTGCTGACACCCCAGGGGACACTTCCTATCTGCCACACTCACAAACTTTAGGTTCCCTCTCACAAATAACCTCCCATGTAGTGACAACCAAGAGATATCAAACAACTTGGGGGGAAGTCGCTTCGCATTGAGGAACCTGAGACTCTTCTGTAAGGTGGTGGTCACACAGTCTCTGAGAGCGTGGTGAGTGGTAGAAAGCCCGACATATCCTAGTATAGAGATCTCTCCTGGTGTTACGGACAATGTAGGACTTCTCCAGCTTCCACATCCTGACGCACTTCAGACCATATACCAGATACTGGGGGAGGAAGCCAGGAGTCCATCGGCCCCTCTTGAGACTGCCGCCTCGCACCCAAGACTCTGCAAAAGGCAATATCCAGTCCCTGACACTATTCACCCACAGGAGACCATCATTTGAGTCCAGGCAACCGAAATTGACTTTCAGAAACATGGAGTCAAAGAAAACCCTTGGATTTAACATATCCAGCCCACCCTCTCTCCTCTGCAGGTAGGTGATCCCTCTTTTCACTGGGTTCAACCTGTTCCCCCATAAAAGCTGGAAGAACAGGCTAAAGAGCCTAGCGGAGAAAGATGCAACCTTTGTGGTCAGATTGGTCACCCCCATAGGGACTGCTCTGATGCCTGGCACAACATCTGTAGGGACCTGCCTGATGAAGACCTGATGGAAGGAGCAGATGTGCCAGATGAGAAGCAGGAGGAGGAGGCCCTATTGTCAGGGTCAGTGTGTACTGTGCCAGAGACCCCAGATATTAGTGGTGCTGCCCCGGACCATCCAGGGACAGGTAACACAGAGGGGGACATGGAGGTAGTAGAACAGCCATTAGTGCAGCCAGTGCCCGTCCCATCCCCTGCCTCGGCACCAGCACCTACCACCGGGGATAATTATAATGTTGTTAAAAAGAGAAAGAAGGACAAGAGCTCCCGCAAACCCGAGAGTGCATGGACCACTGTTCAAAAACCCTCTAAAATGAGAGTTGAGAGTCAGGCGGACGTTACTGTGACAACAAACAGGTACAGTGTACTATCAGAGTCAGATGAAGATGAGGAATTAGAGAGAGAATTGAAGCGCATGATGGAGGAATACGACGATGATCCAGGGGGAGATCCTCCGACAAAAAGGAGACCCCTTCATGCCGAGTCTCAGTCTGTATGGGATATGGAAGCCGGTAGTCAGGAAGATAACTCTGACTCTGACTTATGATGATGGGGATGATCTTTTTGTTTCTTCTCATGATGGCAGGCTTCCATCTTACTGTGGTCACCAGCAATGTGAATAGTATTAGGGCTAGAAGGACCAGACATGTTGTGTACGAACATCTAAGATATCTCAATGCCGATGTGTTTTTCTTACAGGAGACCCGTTTAAACACCTTGGGTCTCATGTGAGAGGCGGAGAGAGATTGGCAGTCTGGTCCTTCCTTTTGGTCGCTGGCTGTGGAGCCTTATGCCGGGGTCTCGATTTTGTTTAACACCCATGATGTCACCGTCCACAGACTCACCGAGGTATCGATGGGACGGTGCCTGCTGTTAGAGGTCACCATCAGAGGTAGAAGACTCCGGCTCATTAACATCTATGGCCCACAGACAGTGACCGAAAGGACTCAGCTTTTTAATGATGTGAAGCCATATCTATTCACGTCTATTCCGGTCATCATGGCTGGGGACTTTACTGCCACCACTACCACCAGGGACAGGAACAGTAGGCCCCTTACCAGGGACTGTAAGGTCCTTAATAGCATAATTCAGCAGGCTGGCCTGTCCGATGTTTTTGAACAAGGTGGTAGGAGTCCTAAGTTTACTTACACCTGTGCAGGACGCAGAAGTAGAATAGATCTAGCTCTGGTGAGTCCTACTGAAGCCATCAGTAAGAGAATGGAAAGGAATGTCCCATATTCGGATCACTTGGCCTTATATTTTTGTTTGGGTGCTACAAAGTATCCTGAGGCTGGTAGAGGGCTATGGAGACTTAATTGTAGTCTACTAGATGATAACTCTAGCAGGAATACATTTCATCTTTTTTGCAGCATCAACTGGACAGAGTGGATTTTTATGACAACATGGCGGACTGGTGGGAGGACGTCAAGGAGGAGATCCGGTCCCTCTTACACAGACTGTCAATTAAGAAGGGGAGAAGTAAGTACAGCCAGTATCTGAGACTGCGTAAAGAATTGGAGTCACTCTATTCGGCGGGTGGGGATGACCAACAAAGCATTGACCGGCTGAAATCTGAGATAAGGCAGTATCAGTACAGTAGGTACACCTCCCTGGTGGTCGAACGTGACTATGGCATCCGAGGGGCACCGGATCCGTTTGAGAATTGCCGGGAGCGTGTGGAGAAAAAACTGATCGCAGGTCTCACTGACTCCCAGGGTGTCTTACAAGAGTCTCGGGAGGGTATCCTGGGAGTGGTGAGATCGTACTATACTGACTTGTTTCAGAAGAAAGCTTTGGATAAGGAAAAAGTGACCCAATTCTTGGAGGCAACTCCAGGCCCTGATACTAGAGAATTGGACTTTTCTCCTTTGACAGCAGAAATAACGGTGGAGGAGATAAAAGAGGCCATTGATAAGTTAAATCTGAAGAAGGCACCAGGTCCAGATGGTATAACAGCAGAATTTTATAAGAAGTTCAGAGACCTCTTGGCTCCAATCCTTGTGGATGTTTACAGAAATTGTCTAGAAAATCACCTGATGCCTCCATCCATGAGGGTCTCATCGTTAATCCTGCTGTCTAAAGGGAAAGAGCCGAGTGACATCAAGAACTGGAGGCCGATCGCCCTCTTGAATGTCGACAGGAAAATTCTGGCAAAAATTCTATTCTCTAGATTAGTCTGTCCCCGGCACTGTTGGCAGGCTCTCAGTACGGCACGGTAAAAGGGCGGAACATCTCTGGAGCAGTCATCTCGATAAGGGAGATGTTTGAGAGATGTAAAGCTCTGAGGTGTGGGAGATATGTTGTAGGTCTGGACCAGGCTAAAGCCTTTGACAGGGTTGATCATGAGTATCTATGAGCCACTTTATCAAAGTACGGTATTCCGGGACAATTTATAGATTGGCTAAGAACTTTGTACAGAGAGGCGAAGAGCTTTCCTCTAATCAATGGTTGGCAGGGGGAACCTCGTGAGGTGGAGATGTTGTCTGCAGCCATCAGAAGTTACTCAGGGGCCTCCGGGTCTCTGGTCAACCTAGAGAAAAGTCAAGCTTTCTGGACATTGGATGCTGCTCCTGGCTTTGATCTGCCACAGTTCGCCAAGGCCTCCACCCATATTAAGATCCTTGGGGTTAAATTCGGGAGGGAAGATAATGCCAAACTAAATTGCTCATCCCACTAACAGTCTCTGAGGGACTCACAAATGCCATGTCAATCCTACTGCTCCTCTCAGCACATGTGTAGGTGTACTTAGGTTTCCTGCCACCCAGGGTAAATACATCACATAGATCGGCCTGTGATATGATGTTATGTAGGACTTTTGAGTCTCTGACCACTGCTCTGCCTGAGGACCTGTCACCTGATGTGAAAGTAACATTAAAGTCTCCCGCCATTACTACAGGGATTGAGGTAAATAGATATTGTTTTACCTCATTGAGTAGCTGGATTCTCTCTGCTACTGTCTGTGGGCCATATATGTTGATCAGGCGGAGCCACCTACCATGGATGGTCACTTCCAGCACCAGGCACCTCCCCATAGCGACATCCGTCAACCTGTGCACCGTCACGTCTGTGGTGTTAAATAATATGGCGACCCCAGCGTACTGCTCCACAGCCAGTGACTTGTAAGAAGGACCAGACCGTCACTCACGCTCAGCCTCACGGAGATGCCCTAAGGTGGTCAGATGGGTCTCCTGCAGGAAGATTACATCAGCGTCCACATATCTCAGGTGGTCATACATGGCATGTCTAGTCCTTCTTACTTTAATACTGTTAACATTGCTAGAAGCAACTCTTAGAGAGAATCCAGCCATCATAAGGAAACAGAAAAGCAGAGCAGCAACCCCCATCATCATGAGTCAGAGTCAGATTCCCTCTGCCTACCACCAGTCTCCATGTCTGACAGGGGGTCTCCAGCTTCAGAAGAAGGGGGCTTCTTTTTTGTCGGAGGGTCTTCTCCCTTCTCCGTCACACTCATTACAATGCGTTTTAACTCATGCTCAAAATCTCCATCTGACTCTGATAAGACATCATATCTATTAGAAAGGACCATGACCCCGGCATCACCACTGGCTTTTTTCATGATCTTAGACCCTGCACCATACTCGGTCTCAGGTTTACGGGAGGATTTGTCTTTTTTCTTTCTTTTGTTCTTTTTGGCCGGCTCATATTCAAGAGATGTAATAGAAGCTGCTGTCTGAGGCTGGTCCTGAGTAACAACCTCCATATTCTCCGGAGTGCGGGCTGCTCTCTGAGATTCTGGAGCAGTATCACCTGACTCCTGCCTAGTTAGTATTTGACCTGACATCAAGGCCTCCTCCTCTAAGGCGTCTGCCTCCTGCACCATCTCATCATCAGAGAAGTTCCTGGCAATGTTATGCCAGGCCTCCGGGCAATCCTTGTGTGGGTGGCCCATCTCACCGCACAGATTACACTTGACTGTCTCGCAGTTGGCGCTGAGATGACCGACCTCCCCACACAGGTTACACTTTATCACTGTGCATACTTTGGCCACGTGACCGATCTTACCGCATCTAAAACACTTTCTTGGTTGCCCGGGATAGTAGCAGATGCCCTTCTCTCTGCCTATGAAGAAGCTGTTGGGGAGGTGCATGGTGATGTTATTATACTGGCGCAACTTCACCAGAACCTTCCATTCTCCAGTCCAGATACCGTCGGCGTCTCTGTTCTTGGTGAGGTCAGACACAAGATCACAATGGTGCCTGAGCCACACCAGAATATCCTGAGCGGGAACAGACTCGTTCCAGAAGATGATATTTACCACTACGGTACCTGGCCTGGAAATGGGGACAAACGTGAACTTACTCCATTCATCAGTGTCCCTGAACCGGGGGAACTTATCCCAGAACCTATCCAGACTAGAGCTTAAAGCTGACATCATAGCCCTGTCTGTCTGGAAGGTTGATGACCGCCAGGAAGTCATCTGGCGTGAACCCGATCTGGTGGCACAGGAGATCCCGCACCACAAACCTTCTATCTGGGAGATCTTCCTTAGCGCCTCTGTTCTTAAAGCGCACCACATTCCTCCTCTTAAAAGCCTCCCCTGAGTATTGTGCGCCGGAGGTGAAGGAGGGAGCGCCGCAGCTCCAGGCGTTTCTGGGAGGCTCTTGACGGGGTTCACTCTGGGTATTAGGGGGAGGGTCTGATCTAGGGGGATCTGACTTATTTGGGGGGCTTGATGTTAGAGGGGAAATCACATACATAATCCTGTACAACCCCCTGTCCCCCATCCACCTCTATGCTATTATCAGATTGTTGTACATCCCAGACAGACTGAGGGTCCCCTCCATCCCCCCAACCCCTCAGGTTCATCAGAATGTCCCCCAGTGTCCCCAGTCTCGGTCACAGCAGCACAGATCTCCTGGGACAATGCATAAGTCTGACACACAGAAGAAAATGCTTTGTCTTGCTGCTGCACAGTCACTGCTGGGACTTGTTGTACCACATCCTCATGCTCCTTCTCAGTGACTGCTGCAGAGGTCTGCGGCTGATCCTGCGACTGTCCCTTTTGGTAGGAGAAACTAGCAGGTTTGAGTACAGGTGTTGTAAGACGGGCCGCATCAGCGGTCTGGGGTCACGGCTCAGCTTCTGCTGTGAGAAGCGCTCCCTATTCCTATAGGACTCGGCTAGGGGTCCCATCTTCTCCAGAACACAGTCCAAATCCCTGACCACCTGTGCCAGCTCTGTGCTCAGTGAGTGCAGCTTGGTATCATACAGTCTGTTACTCTCTGGATGTGCAGTTTTCAGGTTATACAAACAGTCAATCTGCATCTGCAGCATTTGCTTATGGTGGCTAAGCTCCCCCATGCTCCTTACCAGTCCTGGGATCTCCTCTGCTAACCTCAGCTCAGGCGCTCGCACGGTCTCCTTCCCCTGCTGTGCTGGTCGGGGTGCTGCTCCAGGTGGTTTTGGAGTACTCGTCTCCTTTGCTGCTCCAGTCTTTCTGCCTGCAGTGGCTGAGCTTGAGGCCTGTTCACACTGTGCAGGGACACTCTGCGGCTTAGCTGTAGATCTGGTGCGGTCTGTGCAGGCCATGCTGGACACCACATCCTTCTGCAGTAAGTTCTCTTGCAGAGTTTGTCTCTCCAGGGACGTTCTTCTCTGTCTGGGTGCAGGAGTGGGGGGCTGTGCGCCTGCTGCTCGTCCTGCACTCACCACCTGTGCTGCTCCATGCTGGCCGGGCCTGGGACTTACTTCCATCATTGCTTCACTCACTTTCTTTTCTTGTATCTTCTTTACAGCAACCACATTCTTTTGGCTTTCCTGCTTACTGGCAACTGTGGGATTTCCATCCCTTGAAGAAATTGTTTGGGAGTTTTCTCCTGGTGTAGGCCTGGAAGCCTGGGCCTTGCTTGGGGAATCTCCCCACCCAGGGTGGCCCCACCCTGGGCTGTCTCCAGGCATCAGGAGACTCAGAAGCTCTGCTCAGGGGGCGTGGCTGGACCTCGTGGATAATGGCTGCGCACTAGGAGAGCTCCGACACCCCAGTGCTCCTTAAGCCTTGTAGGAGGGGAGCTACCCTGGCCCCAAAAGCAAAAAAGGCCCCTAGAAGGGGAGTGAAGACCCCCGGATCGCAAGCGGAAGCTCCGAGAGGCGACACGCCACTCACCAGGTTTCTTCGCTCCGCTCCCGCTCCAGCAGCACCTCCGGGTCCCGAACGCAGAGGTAGGATGCCGGCGAAACGGCAGCACTGGTCCCCCCCCCCCCCCGCAGTCAAAGAGGTGTCCGTGGCGGGTAAGCGCAGCCCGCCGGGTCTCACCGCGCCATCCAGCAACTCCGCAGCAGGCCTCCTCCTCAGCGCAGAAGCACCCACCGAAGGACACCCCCGTGCAGAAGCCACTTCAGGGATCCCCTCATCAGCAAGAAGGAAGTGAGCAGGCCCCCAAAATCACCCACCCCCCACCCATTGGCAATGATATGCCCCCTATGGTCCCAGGACAGGGAGATCCTCGGGCACCGAGACTACAGCCCAAATCCCCTAACCTATCACAGCCAGGGGTGTTTGTACCCGGGGTTCAGTATGTCCCGCTGACGCAGTTCTCTGAGGATGATATTGGCGCTACCCCCGCTCTTGCACGCTATGCGGCACCCTCCCCCGAAAGTGAATCCTCACCCGAGCAACAATGCACGGCTTCCACTGCGGATGGGAGACCATTAGCCTTTGATTTGTATTGGCATACCCACTTGCAGAATTTACCTACTAAAGAGGACTTTAAGTTCTTAATTGCTGATGTCAAGGGAACCATTAAAGCCGAAATCTCAGAGATGCGACGAGATATCCAGTCCATGACACAGAAAATTGACAATCTGGAAGCTGAGCAGGAAGATACCAGACGTCAAGTCTCCCATACACAGCATGTTTTGCACACCCAGTCCTCCATGCTACAGGACATGGCTAGACACCTAGAAGACCTGGATAATAGGGGCAGGCGTAACAATATTCGGGTGAGGGGCATCCCTGAGGTGGAGGGAAAATAAGATGTCCGCTCTACCCTTCAAGCGTTATTTGCTGCACTGCTGGAGGAACCGGAGACGCAGGTTAAGCTCGATAGAGCACTGCGGCCTAAATCTGCAGGGGCAAACCCGAGAGACATCATCTGTTGTGTCCATGACTTTGAGCTAAAAGAATGCATCATGTCCTCAGCGAGGAGAAAGAGGGACTTTACTTTTAATGGTGAGGGGGTGCAACTCTACCAGGACTTATCCGGAATTACCCTCCAGAAGAGGAGGATCATGCGACCGCTGTTGAATACACTACGTGAGCACGACATTTCCTACCGCTGGAACTTTCCTTTCGCATTGGCAGCCACTAAGGATGGAGTTACCACAACACTATCTGCAAGTGCGGACTTACAAGAATTCTGCAACGTTTGGGGCATCCCGACGCCGAAGATGGATAACTGGGACCTCCTTCCTCCATCGATGCTCCAGCAGCAAGAGGGTGAACAGTCGCAGCAAAAGAGGTGAAGGCCACGAAACAGAGCCTCCTCACGGGACTCTCACGATTAAAGCCGTCTGCCTATCCGGATATATATCCTTTACAGTTATATTTTTCCCCTATGTTGGGCCAGGGGTTTACTGGGTTGTGCTTCCAGGGCGCATCCCCTCCTAGATTGTTAGCTACTTACATGCGCTAATGCACTGGGGTACTTCTCCCAGTGTGACGTTCTATTGTGAATTTTGTTTATTTCTCCCAAGTTGTTTAGACTTGTATTACATAGTCCTATAGAGGACTCCATTGCCACACTACCCTCCGTGAGTGGGTCCCGCTCAGACCTCACCCTCCAGTTTTTTTTTCTTTGGGTGGTGGGAGGCTCGGAGTCAGCCGACTGTACACCCCGAGTTTAGGGGTAGACCGGCTGAACAGACCCACACCAGAGTTAGGATGGTTACCTCTCTCATGTTACAGAATTGTTATTATTTTTATTTTTTATTTTTTTATCCCCCTTCCCCCCTTAACTGTGTAGGTTATTTCTATTTTATTTGTTCCTCCCTCCCCGTCGTTTCTGATTGAGTGTTTGTCCTGTCTTGTGTCTGTTGGGTTTTGTCACATTTTCTTGTACCCCCCGCAGATTTAGGGTGGAACATACAACAAAGGTCCCTCTCCTCACACAGCTGCAGCATTGTGAAAAAGGCGAACAGCCTCTCCCCGTCAGAGGTCATTCCTGAACGAAGCCCACGCAGGTGCGTAATACACGCTACACCCTCACATATCCACTGGTTAATGCATCATGGTTCAGCTCCTGACACTAAATGTAAAGGGGCTCAACTCAGCTCGTAAGCGCCGCCTCACGCTCAATGAGTTGAAAAGGAGCAGAGCTGATGTTGTTTTTTTGCAGGAGGCTCATTATGACTCCACAGGGAATTTTAACTTTGCAAGGCACCTGTACCCTGTCTCCTATATGGCCTCCACAGATAATAAGAAAGCGGGGGTAGCGATCTTATTCTCCACCTCCTGCCCTATTGTCCCGGAATTGGTGACCTCGGACCCCAGTGGTAGATATATTATCATCCAGGGTAAAATGTTTGGATCACCAATTCTCTTATGTAACGTGTACGCCCCAAATACGTCGCAGGTTCGATTTGTCACCAAAATTTTGAACAAACTGGCTAAGCTCCCACCAGCACCGTTACTGTTAGGAGGGGACTTTAATGTCATCTTCTCGGAAACGATGGACCGCTTAGCAATCAACCCCGCGCCCCCAACAAGATCCCAGAACACTATTTCAATGGCCTTTCGAAGGGTTATTCGACGATTTGCCCTGTATGACTTGTGGAGGGTGGGGAACCCGGGTGACCGCTCCTTTACCTTTTATTCTCCCCCACATGGCACGCACACCCATATTGACTACTATTGAGATCTGCAGAGGTGGGGGATATTTCGTGGTCGGATCATGCACCGGTCTATTTGACGCTAAGGGAGGACTTCTCCACAGTAAAGGCCTGCCACTGGCGCCTGAATGAGTCCCTTCTCAAAAAACCCCTAATTAGAGAAGAGCTCACCGCAGCCTTGAAGGAATATTTCCAATTTAATGAGGACTCCATACCATTCGTTCCTATGATTTGGGAAGCCCACAAAGCAGTTTTCAGGGGACACTGTATTGAGCAAGGGGCCAGACTCAAACGGAATAGATTGCATTTGGAAAGGGAGTTGCGAAAGGAGATAGGTAAACAAGAGGCAGCACTACTATCTAAACCCACTTGGAGTCGCTTACCACAGTTGACGGAGACGAGGGAGCAGCTTCGGGAAATCCAAACCCAAGCGGTGGAAAAATTACTAGTGTTTACCAAACAAAGATACTATGAGCAGGCCAATAAGCCACACTCCCTTTTAGCGAAGCAATTGAGGGATAAAAGGGATCACCAAGTCCCGCATGTCATTCGGGACTCTAAGGGGGGTCTACTCCACGACCCAAGGGCAATAGCGTCTCGCTTTTATGACTTTTACGCCAAACTGTACTCTCTGCCAGACACCCTGCCCCAGGAAGAGGGCCCTAGGAAAACAGCTCTGGTTAATTTTTTGGAATCATGCTCCTTCCCAGGGTTGCCCCAGGGGGCCGTAGAGGTCCTCAACTCGGAATTAACATCCGATGAGATTGAGTGTTTAATGCCTTCCTTAAGGGAGAACCTTTACCTGAGACCCTTACGCACTCATACATCACTCTTATCCCTAAGCCGGGTAAAGACGCTACAGATTGTGCCAATTATAGACCAATAGCACTTTTAAATACGGATCTGAAAATATTCACGAAACTATTGGCTAATCGACTGATTCAATGGATTCCTCAACTAATCCGTAAGGACCAGGTTGGGTTTGTACCAGGGGGGCGACAATACTAGGAGGACGATTGACCTTATTGACCTGGTTAACAAACAGGACGACCAAGCACTGGTTCTAAGCCTAGATGCTGAGAAAGCGTTTGACCGCCTTAGTTGGCCTTTTATGTTCCAGGTCTTAGAACATATTGGTCTAAAGGGACCCTTCCTTCAGGCGCTGAAAGGGCTGTACTAAAATCCCACGGCTCAAATCAAGCTCCCACACGCTTCTTCCCCGCCTCTGCAGATACGGAATGGTACGAGACAGGGTTGCCCACTGTCCCCCTTTCTGTTCATACTCTGCATAGAACCCTTGGCCTCCATCATCCGGCAAGATCCCAATATCCATGGCATCGCACTTAGAGATAAGGAATTCAAATTAGCACTGTTTGCGGATGATATTCTGCTCACCATAACCCAGCCCCTCATTTCTTTGCCAAATCTGCAAGCCCCATTAGAGCAATATGGACGCCTATCTGGCTACAAAGTCAACACCTCCAAGACGGAGGCTTTACCACTTAATCTACCGCAAGCCTCATTAGATAACCTTAAATCCACCTTCAAATACAATTGGAAAACGGACGCTATCAAATATCTTGGGATACTGCTAACCCCCTCTTACAACTCCCTCTACGGACATAATTTCCCGGGACTCTTTCGGGAGATAAGGGCCTTGCTAGATAAATGGAACACCCTCCCTTTGTCCCTGTTTGGCAGGATAGCAGCGGTCAAAATGACCATCCTGCCCAAATTGCTCTATGTTTTTGAGACATTACCAGTCTCGGTCCCGCTGAGCGCTCTGCGGTCTCTGCAGGCATTGATCCTACATTTCATATGGGCTAGGAAAAGACACAGGATTTCCAAGTCAGTCCTGCTATCCCATAAATCTAGGGGAGGCTTGTCGGTGCCAGATGTAACTAAGTATTACTGGGCGACCCACCTGCGACGCATTCCGGCCTGGTCCCCCTGTGGGCATTCTCCAAGTGGATGGAGATTGAGAAATTGTGGTTAGCCCCATTCCACCCCAACTTCTACCTCTGGTCCAATAAGTCTCCTCCGGCGCCTAGCTCCTTACTAGGTCCCATTGCTTTTACGATTAAAATCTGGAGAACTTGCATAAGCAGATTTCCCTTGGTGTCACAGTGTTCTCCAATGCAGTCCTTTATACACACTCCATCCTTGCAGTATGTGGGAGTCGGGCAGGACTCCAAGCCCTGGCATGAGTAGGGACTATTTAGGTTTGCGGACGTTGTAGACTATCGAGATAGGAAGATTTTACCTTTTGACATCTTGCAGGATAAGTTCCATCTTCCGCCCTCTGCTAACCTCTACTACATGCGAATTAGACACCTGTTGCAATCCATAGAGAGCACTGAGACGGTGTCGATACCCACGGTATTTGAACACATTTTCAAAAATGCTACTCACACTGCTGGCCTTATATCAGATATCTACATGGTGTTATTACACCCAGATCCGGAAGATCCGGTCACACACCCATATATGGCCAAGTGGGAGAGCATAGTGGGAGAGACAATAACACAAGAGACATGGCAGCTGATTTGGCGGAGGGCCGCAGAGACTTCTCGCTGCGCTACATATAGGGAAAACCAGTATAAATTGATGTTGCAGTGGTATCATACACCCTCCTTGCTCCACAAACTATTCCCGGATACACCTGATACTTGTTGGCGTTGTGGCCTTGTTGGTGGGACCCTCCAGCATATCTTCTGGTGCTGCCCATTGATTCAGCCCTTTTGGCAAGAGGTGAGGACCCTTATCCAAGCAGTTACAGCGGTGGACATCCCACTCTCCACCCCTCTTTTACCTACTTAACGTCTCCCCCCAGCCTTTGGCAAAGGCAACTACCAAGATGTGTCTGCACATACTCACCGCAGCGAGGTGTTTGATTTCGCAATTCTGGAAAAGGCAGGCTCCTTCCTCCCGTTTAGACCTCCTCTCTAGAATAAGAGGATTGCGCACGATGGAATCCCTGACCGCCTCTCTGAATGACCGTACTTTGGCATTTGATAAAGTTTGGGATCAATGGGATCGCTTCTGGGCTGAGGAGTTAGGGAGGAGTGACGTAGTTACCCACTTCATTGTTTCCCCCGAATGTTGTCGGTTGTCATTGTGAGTATGAATGTTATCCTTGTGTGTCTATTACTGGTTTTTTTCTTTTTTATTAATGTATCTGGGTTTTTACTGTGAAGGTACTTGCACCCAAAGCGGCGTGCCTAAATACAGGCATGGGAAGTGAGATCATTTACTCTGCTAGTCCTATGGGATACATGCCTGTTTATATTTAGGTTTCAATAATCGCCCATATCCTATATTGCATGGTTTTGCACATGAAAATTGCTGTATATCCATTGTATTGATTGGAGGAGTACCTCTTAGCCAGAGTAAGTGATGGATATGGGCATGGTTTTCGGACCTGATATGACATGTATCTGTACGTTTACATTGTTTATACTGAAAAAATTTTTTTTTTGTTTGCAGAAAACCCCCACCGCTAATAACCGCGGACGGTGCTTGCACCGATGACGGCTATTAACCCCTCCGTTGCCGCAGGCATTTAAAGGACGGCGGCGCGCGGGCGCCGCCATCTTTGTTACAATTGCCGCGCCCCCGAACGTCATCCGGGGGCGGCGATCGGTTGCCATGGTAGCCTCGGGTCTTCGTTTGACCCGAAGATACATGGCTTCTGCATATCCATTACAATGAGCCTGTGGCTCATTGTAATGTATAGTGTGCAAAAATTCCATATATTGCAATACTGTAGTATTGCAGTATATGGTAGGAGCGATCTGACCATCTAGGGTTAATGTACCCTAGATGGTCTAAAAAATTGTGGAAAAAAAAAAGAAAAAAAAAAGTTTAAAAAATTAAAAAAATTAATAAAATATTAAAAGTTCAAATCACCCCCCTTTCCCCTAAACGGATATGAAACATAATAAACAGTAAAAATCACAAACATATTAGGTATCGTGACCTCCGAGGCGGGAAATGGCGCCCAAATGTCCGAAATGCGACTTTTACACCTTTTTACATAACATAAAAAATGAAATAAAAAATGATCAAAATGTTGCACAGACCTCAAAATGGTAGCAATGAAAACGTCGCCTCATTTCGCAAAAAATGACCCCTCACACAGCTCCGTGCGCCAAAGTATGAAAAAGTTATTAGCGTCAGAAGATGGCAAAAATTTTTTTTTCTTTTTTGTACACATTCGTTTAATTTTTGAAAATGTATTAAAACACCATAAAACCTATATAAATTTGGTATCACCGCGATCGCACCGAACCAAAGAATAAAGTAGGCATGTTATTTGGAGCGAAGAGTGAAAGTCGTAAAAACTGAGCCCACAAGAACGTGATGCACGTGCGGGTTTTTTTCAATTTTTCCACATTTGGAATTTTTTTTCAGCTTCGCAGTACACGGCATGTTAAAAAAAAAAAAACATTACAGGAAAGTAAAATTTGTTACGCACAAAATAAGCCCTCACACAGGTCTGTAAAAATGAAAAAGTTATGGATTTTTGAAGTTGGAGACCGAGAAATGAGCCGAAAAACCCTGCGTCCTTAAGGGGTTAAACACCTGAGACCATACTCCAGATACTGGGGGAGGAAGCCAGGAGTCCATCGGCTCCTCTTGAGACTGCCGCCTCGCATCCAAGATTCTGCAAAAGGCAATATCCAGTCCCTGACACTACTTACCCACAGGAGACCATCATTTGAGTCCAGTCAACCAAAATTAACTTTCAGAAACACGGAGTCAAAGAAAACCCTTGGATTTAACATATCCAGTCCACCTTCTCTCCTCTACGAACAGGTGATCCCTCTTTTAACTGGGTTCAACCTGTTCCCCCATAAAAGTTTGAAGAACAGGCTAAAGAGCCTAGCGGAGAAAGATTCTGGCAAAGGAAAGACAACAGAGACGTAGAGGAAGACAGGGACCAGGTAAGTCTTCATCAGAGTAACCCTTTCTCTATAGGTCAGCCTCCAGTTCTTCCATCGCTGAACCTTTATATTATATTCCATTATATTATATTCCAACTTCTCCTCCCAATTTAGTGCAGAATTATCTTCCCTCCCGAATTTCACCCCCAGAATTTTAATATGGGTGGAGGCCTTTGCAAACTGCTGTAGATCAAAGTCAGGAGCAGCATCCAATGTCCAGAAAGCTTGACTCTTCTCAAGGTTGACCAGAGACCCGGAGGCCTCTGAGTAACTTCTGATGGCTGCAGATAACATCTCCACCTCACGAGGCTCAGATATCACCACAGTCACATCATCTGCATAGGCAACAACATCCAGGGGCAAGCAATGGGGGACCGGCACCCCCTGAAAATCGCACCGCTGCAGTGATCTCAGGAACGGATCGATGGCAAACACATACAGCAGTGGACTCAGAGGACAACCCTGTCGCACCCCTGCCTCTACCCTGAAAGTGTCCCCCTGCAAACCATTGATCAGAGGAAAGCTCTTTGCCTCTCTATACAAAGTCCTGAGCCAATCCACAAATTCTCCCGGAATACCGTACTTTGATAAAGTTGCCCATAGATAATCGTGATCAACCCTGTCAAAGGCTTTAGCCTGGTCCAGACCTACAACATATCTCCCACACCTCAGGGCTTTACATCTCTCAAACATCTCTCTTATAGTGATGACTGCTCCAGAGATGTTCCGCCCTTTTACTGTGCCGTACTGAGAGCCTGCCAAAAGTGCCGGGGACAAACAGACTAATCTAGAAAACAGAATTTTTGCCAGAATTTTCCTGTTGACATTCAAGAGGGCGATCGGTCTCCTAAGGAGAAAAGTCCAAATCCCTAGTATCAGGGCCTGGAGTTGCCTCCAAGAATTGGGCCACTTTTTCCTTATCCAAAGCCTTCTTCTGAAACAAGTCAGTATAGTAAGATCTCACCACCCCCAGGATTCCCTCCCGAGAGTCTTGTAAAACACCCTGGGAGTCAGTGAGACCTGCGATCAGTTTTTTCTTCACATGCTCCCGGCAATTCTCAAATGGGTCAAGTGCCCCATCGGGTGCCATATTCCCTTTCCACTACCAGGGAGGTGTACCTTCTGTACTGATACTGCCTTATCTCAGATTTCAGCCGGTCAATCCTTTGTTGGTCATCTCCACCCGCCGAATAGAGTGACTCCAATTCTTTATGCAGTCTCAGATACTGGCTGTTCTTACTTCTCCCTTTCTTAATTGACAGTCTCTGTAAGAGGGACCGGATCTCCTCCTTGACGTCCTCCCACCAGTCGGCCATGTTGTTATAAAAATCTACTCTGTCCAGTTGATGCAGCAAAAAAGATGAAATGTATTCCTGGACAGAAATATCATCTAACAGACTAGAATTTTGTCTCTATAGCCCTCTACCAACATCGGGATACTTAGAGGAACCCAAACAAAAATATAAGGCCAAATGATCAGAGTATGGGACAGTTCTTTCCCTTCTTTCTCCAATGCTTTCAGTAGGACTCACCAGAGCAAGATCAATCCTACTGCAGCGTCCTGCACAGGTATAAGTGAACTTGGGACTCTTACCACCCTGTACAAAAACATCAGACAGGCCAGACTGCTGAATTATACTGTTTAGGACTTTACAGTCCCTGGTAAGGGGCCTACTGTTCCTGTCCCTGGTGGTAGAAGTGGCATTAAAGTCCCCAGCCATGATGACAGGAATTGATGTGAACAGATAAGGCTTTACATCATTAAAGAGCTGAGTCCTTTCGGTCACTGTCTGTGGGCCATAGATGTTAATGAGCCAGAGTCTTCTACCTCTGATGGTTACCTCTAACAGCAGGCACCGTCCCATCGATACCTCTGTGAGTCTGTGGATGGTTACATCATGGGTGTTGTGGGGTTTTGGCCCAGTAGAGTCCGTGGTAGCGGGGTGCTGTGATGCAGTTCACGACAGTGACACCAAAGTATAGTCCAAAACAGGTCTAGCCTGTGTTTATTTCAGCAGGAAAAATAAAACAGCCTTTACATTCAGGCATCAAAAACAAAATAATATCCTAACCGTCAGGGTGCTAACTAAACAATGGTTCTCTGACTCACCACTAACAAAAACACTTGGCTGCTCCAGGCACAGAGGTCAAGGCTGCGTGCTCTCCAGCCTCCTTCCAGAGAGACAACACTCTCAACTCTGCTGAGCGGCTTTATGCAAAACTGATTAGGCTGCTCCCCTCACCTGTGTCCAAGGTGCTGGACAACACAACCTCAGCACCAAGGCCTTGCATAATAGCAAAACCTAGGGGAAACATACCGCCCATCCACAGTTAACCCCTTCAGTGTCTCACAGTGTTAAATAAGATAGAGACCCCGGGATAAGGCTCCATAGCCAGCGACCAAAAGGAAGGACCAGACTGCCAATCTCTCTCCACCTCTCGTATGAGACCCAAGGTGTTTAAACGGGTCTCCTGTAAGAAATAAACATCAGCATTGAGATATCTTAGATGATCATATACAACATGTCTGGTCCTTCTAGTTCTTATGCTATTCACATTGCTGGTGACCACAGTAAGATGGAAGCTTGCCATTAGAAAAAGAAGAAAGACCATCCCCATCATCATAGATCAGAGTCAGAGTTGTCTTCCGGACTACAAGTTTCCATATCCCAAACTGACTTGGTATGAAGAGGTTTCATTTTTGTGGGAGGATCCCCCCCTGGATCGTCATCATATTCCTCCATCATACATTTCAGCTCTCGATCTGTCTCCTCCTCTCCATCTGACTCGGACAGTACACTGTACCTATTACTGGTCACAGTAACATCAGCCTGATTCTCGACTCTCATTTTTGAGGGTTTTTGGACGGCGGTCCACGCACTCTCAGGTTTTCTGGTGCTCTTATCCTTCTTCCTCTTTTTAACACTATTATTTTCCCTTGTGGTTGGTGTCGGTTCAGGGGAAGGGACGGGCGCTGGCTGCTCTACAGAGTGCCCCACTACCTCCATGTCCCCCTCTGTGTTACCTGTCTCTAGATGGTCCGGGGCAGCACCACTAATATCTGGTGTCTCTGGCACTGTGCACACTGACCCTGATAATAACGCCTCCTCCTCCTGCTCCTCATCTGGTACATCTGCCCCTTCCATCAGATCTTTATCAGGGAGGTCCCTACAGATGTTATGCCAGGCTTCAGGACAGTCCCTGTGGGGGTGACTGATCTGACCACAAAGGTTGCATCTGATGGTCTGGCAGTTGACGCTCACATGGCCGAGGTCCCCACACAGGGTGCACTTCACTGTGGTGCAGTTACTCTCCACATGACCGGATCTCCCACACCTAAAGCATAGCCTGGGCTGACCAACATAAAAACACACACCCTTCTCTCTGCCAATAAAGAAGGAGTTGGGGAGATGGTGGGTGATGTTCTGGTGTTGATGTAATTTAACCAGGACCCTCCACCCCCCGGTCCAGATTCCATCCTCATCCCTGGTTTTGGTCATGTCTGACATGAGGGTACAATGTCTCTTGAGCCAGATAATTATGTCCTGAGGGGGGACGGACTCGTTCCAGAACATGATGGTGGCAATGGCTGTATCTGGTTTGGAGATGGGAATAAAGCTGAACCTGTTCCACCCCTCAGTATCTCTGTACTGGGGTTGTTGAGCCCAGAACCGGTCCAGATTAGACATCAGCTTGAAGCTAATGTCATACCCCTGTCTGTCTGGAAGGTTTATTACTGCCAGGATGTCGGCTGGCTGGAATCCCATCTGGGTGCACAACATGTCCCTCACCACGGGCCTCCTGTCAGGTAGATCCTCCTTAACCCCTCTATGCCTAAACCTGACAACATTCCTCCTCTTGAATGCCTGGCTGGTGTAACTGGCATTAGAGGAAAAGAACAGGGAACCCCGACTCCACGCACTGCCTGATGTCTGACCCCTGTCCTGCTGTGGGGGATGTGCGGGTTGCGGACCATATGTACTAGGGCCCTTCTGACCACCTGGACTATGGGGCTGCTGACCACCCAGACTATGGGACTCTGCTGCCTGTGGTGTGACTAGAGGGGGGAACTCCTCAGCTGTAGATTGTCCCTCACCCTTCACAACAACATCAGTGCTATCTGTGTCACCAGGTGCCATAGATTGTATCTGGGATCACTCCTCAGCTGGGACATCATCACACAAAGAAACCTCAGAAATAGCAACAATAGAGACATCAGCAATATCAGGCACATCTGCAACATGATCAGCATTACTGCAGGACTGCAGATCACAGTCCTGAATGTCCTGCTCAGATGTATCCTGAACCTCACAGTCCTGCTCAGGTATACCTTGGGGTACAGATACAGTGTTACCTTCAGGTATGAGTCCAGAGTCCTCCTGCAGTGTGCTGCCTCCTGGGACTTGTGGTGCCTCCTTCACATCACTGCTCATATCAGGTCTACTGACTGCTGGGATTTGTAGTACCTCATTAGGGACTGCTGGGACTTGTAGTACCTTACTGGGAGCTGCTGCAGGACTTGGCTGTTGTTGCCTCTTTTTGTAAATTTCTCCCTCCTCAAAAGGCAGAGTTGCTGGTTGCAGAATGGGTCTTACATGGGGCTGTGGGGTCTCACACCTGGATGTTGAGGCCTGGTCTCCCTCAAACCTCTGCTGGTTCCTGAAGGTCTCTCCAACTGGTCCCATTTTCTCAATAGTGGCGTCCATCTCCCGCACAGTATCAGAAAGCTGTTTGGCCAGGGAGTCCAGCTTGTTGTTCAGCAGGTTCTGCTTCCCTGGGTTCGCTGTCTTTAGCATATAGGTATAATCTATCTCGGTGGTGGCGAACCTATGGCACGGGTGCCAGAGGTGGCACTCAGAGCCCTCTAAATGGGCACCCTTGCCATCACCTCAGGGTAGAGTTTGCCAAACAGGACTCAAGGCCCCTTGCAGTCCCAGGCAGCCCAGGACCCCAGAAGGAAGCTACAATGATAATCCAAACGTTTTCTCCTTCCTTCTACTGTATTGGTGTCCTCAGGTGCCTACACAATTTAAACCCGTGAAAGAGCAGGGAGTAATAAGTTACTGCTTAAATTGTTGCATTGGCACTTTGCGAAAAATACACAGGTTTTGGTTATAGTTTGGGCACTCAGTGTTTAAAAGGTTTGCCATCACTGATCTATCTGTTTTTGCAGGTACAGCTTTTGTTTTTTCAATGTCTCCATCTTTCTCACCAGTCCTGGTATCTGAGCGGCCAGCTGGAGCTCTGGTGATGGCTCTGTGGGCTGCAGTTTGCTGCTGGGGTGTTGTTCCGGCCTGCTTGCAGTACTGGATCCTTTTGATACGCCATGACTGCTTTTACCTGGTACTGGACCTTGCGATCTTCGCACAAAGTCCTGTGACTTCTGGCATTTTGCAGTCATTGTCGCTGCTCGGGGGTCACAATCTCCTGAATGGAGTCCTGGATGACTTGCAGAGACGACACTGGTGGCATTTCTTGATCTGAATTCTTGGCTGCCTCTGGTCTCCTTCACAGCCTGCATTCCCCCAGACCTGGTGCGCTCAACTGGTAACACCACACTCTGCTGCAGGTTCTCCTGGATTGTCTGCCTCTCCAGTGATGTTCTCCTCTGCCTGCCCGGGGTGGAGTTGGATTGTCCACCTGAGGCCTGGGATGGAGGCTGCTGCACACTCTGCATGTTACTTGCCTTTGGACTTTCAGGCACTTTTGCTCTGCTCACAGATGATCCAACATTTTCACTGGTAGGTTGTTTTACCAGCTTCATGCTTCTTCATTGTCCACACAAACTTTCCTACTTGCACTGCCGACATTTGTTCCATTAACAGAAACTTTGGGATTAACATCCCTTGTTTGAGCTGGCTGGGTGTTATCTGCCGGATTAGGCCTTGGAGCCTGGGCCTTGCTTGGGGAACTTCCCCGCCCAGGGTAGCCCTGCCCTGGGCTGTCTCCAGACATCAGATTGGGTCAGGAGCTCAACTATCACACAACCTCACCTCTAGGAGGCAGTATTATAGTAGTTATATTCTTGTACATAGGGGGCAGTATTATAGTAGTTATATTCTTGTACATAGTGGGCAGTATTATAGTAGTTATATTCTTGTACATAGGAGGCAGTATTATAGTAGTTATATTCTTGTACATAGGGGCAGAATTATAGTAGTTATATTCTTATATATAGGGGGCAGTATTATAGTAGTTATTTTCTAGTACATAGGGAGCAGTATTATAGTAGTTATATTATATATAGGGGGCAGTATTATAGTAGTTATATTCTTGTACATAGGGGGCAGTATTATAGTAGTTATATTCTTGTACATAGGGGACAGTATTATAGTAAATATATTCTTGTACATAGGGGACAGTATTATAGTAAATGTATTCTTGTATATAGGGGGCAGTATTATAGTAGTTATATTCTTGTACATAGGGGGCAGTATTATAGTTGTTATATCGCTGTACATAGGAGGCAGTTTTATAGTAGTTACTTTTTTGTTTATCGGAGAAGGTATTGTAGTATTAAGTTGTGTTCTCTTAAAAAAGAAGGTTTATTCCTGTAGGTAGTATGAGTTTCTTTCTATGTGCTGTACATGTTCATTTAGACCTTCTATAAACAGTTTGTAACTCCACCCACATCACATGGACACGCCTACTTGTTTTGACCCCGCCCACAGAATGGGGCCACTTTAACAGTTTTTTCCAGGGCCACTTTAAATTCCCAGTTCGCCCCTGCCCACCGCATCCACACACATCCAGCCGGCTGCTTGAATGACAGGTGAGAGGGTCCATATCGGGGCATGTGTTGCTTAACACATGGGTATTTCATATGTTAATTGGTAATACCAAAACACAAAGAAATCAGTCACAGAATTACATTCCCAATGTTCTCTTATACATTGAATTCCGCATCTCTTTACTGAATAAACAATATAAAGATTCTACCTAAATTAAGCCTTCATATGGAGTGGTATTTGTTCGAGACATGTCTCACCCTTCTGAAAGTGAGGTTTTACATATAAGACGTAATCTATATTACCTACGTGATGAAGATAATTTGTGGTGCATAAGTACAAGAATATTTTAAAAATATTAAAAATTAAAAAATGACATATATACAATTAACAAAAGAGTGCTAAAAACAGTGCAAGAATTATAATGCAATGTGCAGGTACAACGTGCAAATTAAAGTTATAAGTGCTATATGCATTCTGTCCTACTCTGTGGGATAAGCCCACGATTCATAAAAATTATTTATATACATACACAAATATACGTGTTAATTAGTGACATCAGATAAGACATGTACCAAGTTTTTACCTATTTGCAAGTGAACACCATATAGGGCATTTGGGTATTAGCAGGTAGTTGTCTTTGCCTATAGAAAATTAATACAAAAAAATGAAGAAATTTTATCAATCTTATGCACTATTACACTGCAACAACATGTGAATTCAAATAATATAACCATGAGTTTGACTTTTTTTAGTTGGGATGTATCACATAGACATATTTCAATACTAGCTTGTACGTAAACAATTAATGAGCATTTCAACATGTAAACTGCAATGTAAAGTATAGTTTGGATACAAAGACATCCGTGTCGGTAGTGGGCCTAAACTAAAAATCAGTCTCAAAGCATCACCGTGTTGTCGGGATCCAATGTTACTTCAACACTGTCGTCGGTCTCCATGTTTATAGTTTATAAGTTGTTAGAGGTATGCTTGTAGATAACTCAGATAGCATCCATATGCTCAGGTCACCATAGGGACATAATATGCAGCACCTTCTGAATGGAGAAAGAGAAAGTAAGTAAAAACATGATAATTGAACATACAGACAAGCGTGACAGGTGCTGATAAAAACAAGAAAAGTTAATTAAAAAAAACCCAGTGCCACCCGGGTCAGGAGTCAGAGAAATGGCGCATAGCTCAGGGTCTCATTAAGGCCTTGTGGATTCAATAGTTTGAGGGTCCAAATCCACCTCATTTCACATTGTGCTAATGTTTGTGCTACAGGGCCTCCCCTGATATTGTTTTTGATGTGGTCTATACCGCAGAGCTGGAGGAGTTTCGGATTGCATTGGTGGTGTTCCTTAAAGTGTCTGGCCACTGGGAGTCCGTCAGTGCAAAATTCAGGATTACTTGCTGCCTTGATGTCCTGTACATGCTCCTGTACCATAATTTTAAGTTCTCTAGTGGTCAGACCGATGTAGATCATGCCACAAGGAAATTGCAGGAAATTGTGTGTGTAATATTGTATTCTTTCTGACCTTCTGAATCTGTGAAAGTTTCAGTTTTGATGATATTAGGGCAGGCTACACAGCCGCCAAAAGGTTTGCATCCCCATTTTGGGCCTTTATTGTCAAGAGTGTGTTTACTTTCATGATGACTTTTGACTAATATATCCCGTAGGTTTTTCGACCTGGGTGCTGCCACACCTGGATGTAATGGGATATATTTTTGTAGCAGGCGGACAAGGGGGGGATTATTGTTTTATGGCCTAGATGTATCTACGAGGCAGAAGCCCAGAGACAATTGCTGGATAAAACATGTTACAGGAAATTGAGGTACCACCTTTTATACAATTGAAAATTCCCACAATTCTCTGCAGCTTCCCCTATAAAACACCAGAGTTGCTGCTGGCCTGCAACTCTGGTGTTTCTTATAAGGTCAGAGCAGACAGACCATGCTGCAGGTAAGTAGAACATAACATTTATTACATAGTTTTACATTGTAACAGCACATTCCCTGGTTTTGGTACACAGCTCCCAGGTGGTAATACTAGACAGAAGAGAATAGAGCATTAGGTGGCCAGCCTAATGAGAGAAGTAGAATAAGAAGTCATTCACACTCATTCACACAGAAGTTTACCAAACCAGGAAACTAATGTACCACAACCAGAGTTACAGAAAACCAGTTTTCAATACTATAAAAAAAAACCTATGTCTTCTTCGCAGGATACACTATTGTACTTTGTCACGGAGATATGTATTTTCACACTCTATACAAATGTTGTATATGAACTCTGCAATGTCAATATTAATTTATACTTATGATGCTGTTTTTTGTACACTTTGGGGCTAATTTACTATGGGTCCGAACGCCATACTTTAGACGGGTTACCCGAATATTTCCGTTTTGTGCCGAATTGCCCCGGGATTTTGGTGAACGCGATCGGATTGTGGCACATCGACGCTGGCTTTCACCTGACAGAAATCGAGGGACATGGCCATCAGACAACCCTACAGAATCAGAAAAACCGTGGAATTTAAAAAACTATTTGTGTCGCAATATCAAGCACTTACATGCACCAGGAAGAAGAAGATGAACTCCGGGCGCACAACCTTAGTGAATCCCAGCAGACCCGAATCCTCATCAGACAACGCGCAGCGGGATCCCGACAGGACCGGGTAAGTAAATGTGCCCCTTTATCTATTTAAACCACTATGTTAGGTGGTATGTGTTCACTTGTATTATTCTTGAAAAAGGTAGGTGCCACTAGCGAAAAGTTGCTGCTATGGAATAAACTTTACCCTTGAACTTTGATTGCTACCACGGAGTGCTGCCTATTTTTTGTATATATATATATATATATATATATATATATATATATATATATATATATATATATAAAAATGGAAGCACTCCGAGACTTCAATCTGTGCAAAGCATACTGGTTTATTCACACGTGTCCTAACACTACGTTTTGGCTCCTCAGACCTGAAACCTTCTTCAAGGTCTGAAAAAGGCTCCAGGTCTGAGGAGCCGAAACGTAGTGTTTGGACACATGTGTGAATAAACCAGTACGCTTTGCTCACATTGAAGTCTCGGAGTGCAGCCATTTTTCTATTACTTTCATTTGGATGGACCCTCGTCTAGGTCCAGAGATGTGCATCTGAGCTGTGTTTACTCTGTTTTTGAGTGCTGCGACATCTCTGGCTCATTATATATACATATATATATACACAGACAAAGGGTTTGGGCATTAGTACTATTATATCCCCACAGGATATTTACAGGATAGTAGTAGTATTCTGATATCTCCAAACTATGAATAAAGGATGGGAGGAGTAGTGTAATGTATATGAAGGGATAATGCAATTTATAGGATAAGAGTAGTAGTACTGTGATATCCCTATAATATAGATACAAGATAAAAGAAGTAATACTGATATTTCCATACTATATTTATAGGACATGCGGTAGACCAGTTACTACCACATTGATAAATGGGCTTCCTTTTTTTCTGGAAATAGTTCATAAATGGTAAATGACAACTTATATCCTAGTTCTACTAAAACTGCTCAGTTTTTGCAAGTAGGTCATTGTTGCCATGGTAACTGCAGTCTAGTAAACATGGCCAAGGAACATCTTGGGATAG